>NC_041234.1:115253089-115293429 GCF_002837175.3 Physeter macrocephalus
GAGCTAATCAATGAATTTGGTAAAGTAGCAGGATACAAAATTAATGCACAGAGATCTCTTGCATTCCTATACACTAATGATGAAAAATCTGAAACAGAAATTAAGGAAACAGTCCCATTTACCACTGCAACAAAAAGAATAAAATACCTAGGAATAAACCTACCCAAGGAGACAAAAGACCTGTATGAAGAAAACTATGAGACACTGATGAAATAAATTTAATATGATACAAGCAGATGGAGAGAGATACCATGTTCTTGATTGGAAGAATCAATATTGTGAAAATGACTGTACTACCTAAAGCAATCTACAGATTGAATGCAATCCCTATCAAACTACCAATAGCATTTTTCACAGAACTAGAACAAAAAATTTCACAGTGTGTATGGAAACACAAAAGACCCAAACAGCCAACACAATTTTGAGAAAGAAAAATGGACCTGGAGGAATCAGGCTCCCTGACTTCAGACTATACTACAAAGCTACAGTAATCAGGATAGTATGGTATTGGCACAAACACAGAAATATAGATCAACGGAAGAGGATAGAAAGCCCAGAGATAAACCCACACACATATGGTCACCTTATCTTTGATAAAGGAGGGAGGAATATACAATGGAGAAAAGTCAGCCTCTTCAATAAGTGGTTCTGGGAAAACTGGACAGCTACATGTAAAAGAATGAAATTAGAACACTCCCTAACACCATACACAAAAATAAACTCAAAATGGATTAAAGACCTAAATGTAAGGCCAGACACTCTAAAACTCTTAGAGGAAAACATAGGCAGAGCACTCTATGACATAAATCACAGCAAGATCCTTTTGACCCACCTTCTAGAGAAAGGGAAATAAAAAAAAAATGGGACCTAATGAAACTTAACAGCTTTTGCACAGCAAAGGAAACCATAAGCAAGGTGAAAAGACATCCCTCAGAATGGGAGAAAATATTTGCAAACGAAGCAACTGACAATCTCCAAAATATACAAGCAGCCCGTGGAGCTCAATATCAAAAGAACAAACAACCCAATACAAAAATGGGCAGAAGAGCTAAATAGACATTTCTCCAAAGAAGATATACAGATTGCCAACAAACACATGAAAGGATGCTGAACATCACTAATCTTTAGAGAAATACAAATCAAAACTACCATGAGGTATCACCTCACACCCATCAGAATGGCCTCATTAAAATATGTACGAACAATAAATGCTGGAGAGCGTGTGGAGAAAAGGGAGCCCTCTTACACTGTTGGTGGGTATGTAAATTGATACAGCCACTATGGAGAACAGTATGGAGGTTCCTTAAAAAACTAAAAATAGAACTACCATATGACCCAGCAATCCCACTACTGGGCATATACCCTGAGAAAACCATAATTCAAAAAAAGTCATGTACCCCAATGTTCATTGCAGCTCTGTTTACAATAACCAGGACATGGAAGCCACTTAAGTGTCCATCGACAGATGAATGGATAAAGAAGATGTGACACATATATAGAATGGAATATTGCTCAGCCATAAAAAGGAACGAAATTAAGGTATTTGTAGTGAGGTGGATGGACCTAGAGTCTATTATACAGAGTGAAGTAAGTCAGAAAGAGAAAAACAAATACCGTATGCTAACACATATATGGAATGTAAAAAAAAAAAAAAGTTCTGAAGAACCTAGGGGCAGGACAGGAATAAAGGCGCAGATGTAGAGAATGGACTTGAGTATACGTGGAGTGGGAATGGTAAGCTGGGAAGACGTGAGAGAGTGGTATTGACATATATACACTACCAAATATAAAATAGATAGCTAGAGGGAAGCAGCTGCTTAGCACAGGGAGATCAGCTAGGTGCTTTGTGACCACCTAGAGGGTGGGAGAGGGAGAGTGGGAGGGAGATGCAAAAGGGAGGGTATATGGGGATATATGTATACGTATAGCTGATTCACTGTGTTATACAGTAGCAACTAACACAACAATGTAAAGCAATTATACTCCAATAAAGATGTTAAAAAAAAAAAGAAAGAATGCCATTTGCAACAACATGAATGAACCTAGAGATTATCATACTATGTGAAGTAAATAGGACAGAGCAAGACAAATACTCTATTACAACATATATGTGGGATCTAAAAAATCAAACAAATGAATGTATGTAACAAAACACAAACAGACTCAAAGATATAGAGAACAATCTAGTGGTTATCAGTGGGAATAGGGAAGGGGGAGAGGGGCAAGGTAGTTGTATGGGATTAAGAGAGACAAGCTGCTATGTATAAAATAAGCCACAAGGATATATTGTACAGCACAGGGAAATAGTCATTATTTTGTAATATCTTTAAATGTAGTATAACCTATAAAAATATTGAATCACTGTGTTGTACATGGAAACTAATATAATGTTATAAATCAACTATACCTCTATAAAAATTACATTTCATTTTTTAAAAAATTTATGTACCATTTCTGTTTTTGTGCTACTATCACAAGTATCTTGGATTTTACTACTGTTGAACATTTAGGTTATTTATATTTCTTTTTTTCTATTTGAAGCAATACTTGATGAAAAATCTTTTTACTTAACTTTGAATGTTATTCTGAGGGCACAGTCCTATCTAGGAGAGAACTGCCTGTTTACTCATAATGCACATTTTAAAGATTTTAAAAAACATGTTAGAAACTTATACTCCAGAAGACTTGAAGCCATTTTCTCTAACATTTACGAGCATGCCAACAGTGATATTATTTTTTCTTATATTTGCTAAGTTCAAGAGGGCAACTGTTTTATTTTTCTACAGAATAATTCTGGTTTTTATGTCAGCTGGATCTGATTTTGAATCTTAGCTCTGCTGCTTATTTACTCCGTGTCCATGGGAAAGTTAGTTAAACACTCTAAGTTCAAGTTTCCCTATTTGTAAAATGGGACCAGTAGTGGTAGCTAACTCTTAAGGCTGCTTATGAGGATTGAATGAGATCATAAAAGTAAAAGGCCGAGTACAGGGCCAGGGACCCAGTAAATACGTAAAGTAGCTGGGTAACGTCATATGGAATAAATTCCTTGATAATCAATTTACTAAATGAACAATTCCCTGCAAAGTAGAAGACAGGTAACTGAAACCTGACCTATGTTGGTTCACTACAGGCTTTACATTGCCAGAAGGAGGAAGGCCCGAGTTCACGAAAAAGACTGTCTTTTGGGAAGAAAAGAGAGGCATAAGTGAAGTCAGGGGCAGGGGAGATATGGCGACAGAGTCAAGAGGGAAAGGCCACTGCATTTAGCTTGCTACTGCCAAATACAACAGCAAGAGGCAGGGCCAGGAGAAGTTAGAACTTAATAATTTGGCAAATTTGCCTTCTGTTAGGCTGGATTTCAATGAATCGCCTTCCAGCAAATGAGCCTGCTCCCGGGACTCAATGACTGTATACTATTTGTGCTTAAATTTGCATTTAGTGATGTGGAAATGTAAACTTCAACTACAATTTTTCTTGATCACATGTTTCTCAAATTGCAAATGAGTGTGCTTATTATAACATATGAAACAACTTACTCCATCTGTATGGTTCCACCCCTAAACCCATGGTAACTGCTCTACTTTTCTCCATGTTCATATGGATATACACATGTATACTTGTATACACACAACACTCATAGGCATATACACATTCTGTTTTTTATCATTCTATGCTTTAAACATGGGATCATATATTAATATGTTTCTTTCTCTTTGTTTTTCTTACTTAACAAAACTTCACAAAATTCCACCGAGTCAGCTTTTAAAAATTATGCATAGTAGTCCATGGTATTAGTGTATGCTAAATCATTTAGTTACTTCCCTCATTTAGAGAGTGGAAGGTCATTCCCAGCTTTGCAATCCCATGAGAAAAGCTGCAGTAAATGGCTTTGTGTATTTATTTAGGTCCTGGAACCTTTATTTCTGTGCAACAGGGTGATTAATAACATCTTTGTTATGTTTTTTCACTAGATACAAGTATGTATTCTTTTGCAATTTGCAAAACACCTAAAAAGATAGACTTTTATTTTAAAATGTTACTCCTCATCACGAGTGTGTTAGATGGGCCTCCTGAGAAACAGACTCCAGGAGGGAAATTCGCATTCGGGAGGTTGACTGGGGAGGATATACAGTAGGAAAGAGCACCTGTGAGAGAGGAAGGGTGGGGGCGGGATTGAGCAGAGGGAAAAGGTGAGTCGTGATGCAGTTGTAACAGGTTCCTCATCTGACCCGACAAGCGGCTCTGATGCTGAGATGGCCCTTCCCAGTGGTCCAAAATTGAGGCTAGGGGCCAGGGCCTTTGTAGTTCTGTACTGCTCCGTAATTGCATGCTGACTGCCCTTGGGGAAGAGATACGGCCTTGAGTGAGGCAACTCTTTTAGACCAAGGGCAATGCTCAGAGAGGATTGAAGCTGTGAGCCATCCACAGCCAACACTCCCGGAAGCTGGGGAAATAAATTCCTTGGTCCTGAAGAGGTATCTAGGCAGTGCACCACGGTATTCCCCACAGCCAGTAATTAAAAGTTCAAATGAAAACAAATAATACTTAACATTCACTGAATGCTAGACGGAGGCCAATTAGTCAAAAGTCAATTGGCTGGAAGCCAATGTTTTTAAATGACCAATTCACTAAATTATGCAAGATTGCTGGGTCAAAGCGTAGGTATCTTTTAAAAGATGATGCCTGGTTTCTCAAACAGGTGTATCACTTGCATTTCCATCCACAATGTGAGAGACCCAGAACCAGTTTATCTTGCTTCGCTGCCAGCATTTCGGTTAACTGTTTAGCAGAGTCAGGTGTAAGGAAGCAGGAAATGGCCTAACCTCTGTTGGACTGAGCATGTTAGACATGCTCACCTTAAAGATCTTGAAATGCAGTTCTTTAAAAACTACTATGTTGGCCAAATAAAACATCCGCAGGATTAGACACAAGAGCTGCTAGATTTGACCTCCATGGTTTAAAAGGAATATATATTGTGAAACAGAAAACTGCATAGCCAAGTGAACGGAGACTTTCCTGTTTACTAACAAGGGAGAGCAAGACTGAGTCATGCAATCTCCTGTGATGCTGGTTTTGATTTGGGGCAGGATTAGAGTTTGGAGAGTGTTGAGACCTTATGAACAACCAGTATTTTATTTTTTTTAGAAAAAGGTTTTCCCCCAAATCTATGGAGCAGATATGTTATGATAGAACAGACACTTTCCCTTTAAATGCATTCAAATTATGCCTTTAGTAGCACTCTTCAATTAGAAAATTCTGTAGTAGAAGCACAGCTTTTCTACCCACCACCACTGTCTTTTTAAAATGGAAATTCACTTACCATACTTACTGAATGCTTACTATATGTTAAGTGCCATGCTAGGACTTGGAGTTCAGTAGTGAACTAGAGGCAAAGACCTTGTATACAGTGGGGGAGACAAAAAAATCAAAACAAGAGAATAAAAAAGCAATTACAAGTTGGAATAAGTGCTGTGAAGGAAACAGGCAAAATATTGAGAGACAACATTGAAAAGTTAGCATGTCACATTTTGCTATGGAGGATGGGCGGAGCAAGTAATAATGCCTGGGAGAGAGAGAGAATGGCTTGGTAATAAGAACATGGGTTCTGGAGCCCATCTCGATTTTGTCATTGACTGGCTTCGTGAACTTGGACAAGCCATTTAACAGCTTCCTGGCTTGATTTTCTTATTTGTAAAGTGGTGTTAGAGTGTATACCTCAGAGAGTTGTGAGAATTAAATGTTTCCAAATGTAAAGATCTTAGGATGCTGCCTGGCACATAGTAAGAGTTCAATAAGTTAGCTTTCCTTATTATAATTTAGAGTTGCCTGTATGAGTTAACTCACCAACCAAGAATGAAATTGTAAAATGAAATGCAAAGCAAGGCAACATTTGAAAGAGGCTGCATGTATTTATTGTACAGGGATGGTGCTTTCTGCTGTCCCATTTATCATTGTCCTCCTTGTACTTTTTGCTATAGAAATAACGAACTAAAATTTCTAGGACACACAATGCTGTTTCAAGCCTCTGTGGTGTTCCCCGAGCCTGGAGTGCCTTTCTTGCCCCATTTTTCTTACCTCTAACCTTGTGAGTCTTCTTTCAAATTCAAGGTCAGCTATCACCTTTTCCAGGAAGCCATAGCTGCCTCTCTTTCCTCCCACATAGTCTATCATACCTTCTTCTGTAAGAGGCCTGCACATTGTGAAGAGTGGAATTCTATGCTCTGACACTGATCTGTTTCCATGGCTCTCTCCCATAAGAAGCCACGGGCGTCTCAAGGACAGGAACTTTATGTCACACCCATCTCCCTATCTTCACAATTTAACACAGTGACTAATGCATATAGGCTTTCAATAATTATTTGTTGAATGAATGAGTGGATGAATGAATATTTTCATTGGCATCTTTCATAACCGTTTTTGGTTAACTTTCAGCAATTACACAGATGAGTAGGTGAATTAGTACCGCAGTAAAGAGAGAAGGCAATCAAACTGCCTTTGAGAAATAGTAGTACCTAATGTTGATTGCTAGCTCTTTTACATACCATGTTTAATCTGCTGAACAACCTTTTTACATAATTTTGATTATGATCCATGTTTTCAGAAATAGAAAATGAGGCTTGAAGAAGTTAAGCTCTTGTCCCAGATCATAAGCTAATAAGTGGTGGAGCCAAATACCTCTCCCAAATTATTTCTTCCTTTATTACACTATTTGAGCTTGTGCTAGCTACAGTAACATTGTTTTAGAATCAAGATATTTGAAATTTATTTTGATAAATACAACAATAGAAATATTAAAGTTTTTATGGTAAAATAAATTTGAGAATACTACAGCTTCCCCTTGAGAAGTACAATATACTTTAGCATGTTAAAAACTCCAAAAAGCCCTGTAATAAAGGACTTAACTGCTTTCTTACACAGCTTCAATTGATGACATTTTTTTCAGGAGGACACTAAAAAGGGGTTCTGGTCACCAATTCCACTGTTGGGGATTTCCCCACACATCCAACAAGCAAATCCTTGACACCAGCAGGGTGTCCTACAATTTAACTTAATTCTGACACTACCCAAAGATAGCATCATATCCCACAGGTTAAGGGCTCAGTCCTACAAGGCTGACCTCCCTTTCAGATGCCAGTGGAAAGCACAGGTTATCACCTGTGTTTCTGACCAACTGGCTATAAGTCAGAGGTTCCCTCTTCGGTTTCAATTATTTTGCTACAGTGGCTCACGGAACTCAGAAAGATTTTACTTACTAGATCACCAGTTGAGTATAAAAAGATATAACTCAGGAACAGCCAGACAGAAGAGATGTGTAGGACAAGGCCTGAGGAAGGGGTGTGGGGCTTGCATGCCATCTCTAGATGCAACCTTCTCCCAGCCCCTGCATATGTGCACCATCATATAAGCTCTCTGAACCAGGTCTGTTTGGGTTTTTATGAAGGCTTCGTTACCTAGGCGTGATTGATTAAATCATTGACCATTGGTAGTTGATTCAACCTCCAGCACACACACCCCCGGAAATCAGGGGGTGGACTTAAATTTCCACCCTCCATTCATGGTTGGTTCCCCTGGCACCCGGCCCCCCCCCGTCCTCAGGTGCTTTCCAAAAGTCACTTCATTAACATAAACCCAGTAGTGGGGGGAAGGAGCTGTTGTAAATAACCAGACACCCTTTTCACATTCATGGCTCTGAAGCATTTGCAGGAGCTGAGAACAAGAGAGCAGATATTATAACAAAAGGTGCTCCCATTGCTCTTATCCCTCAGGAAATTCCAAGGGTTTTGGGAGCTGTGAGCCAGGAACTGTAGACAAAGACCAACTATGTATGAGAAATATATGATCAAAAGATATATTATAATATTGCAAATACCAATTGATATTCAACAAAGCTAGGATTCTGAGGAATACACTTTGGGAAGTGCTCACTAATCTACAGAAATAAAGCACAGAGTTTAGTCTCAGAGGGTCGTGTATAACATAAGCTGAGTCTGTTTAGTTCCTAAATGCTTCTAGAGTCAAAAATGTTCCTGCTAAATGGAATCCTTTAAATAAGAATAACGCAGGAATAAGATCATGCCGTATACAAAGAGGAGATGACACTTGACATAAACCCAATTTTTTGTGTTCAGTGCTATCTGCAGAACTTTATCTGCAAAGAGAAAAAAGATGCTTACCACATCATGTGGTTGGTGACGGTGATAAGAGCTCACTGATGTTTTTAGTATTCATCAGTACCTGTTATTCTTTAAATTGGAATACTGGTCTATATCTCCACAAAGAACTACGCAGTTTATCTTAGGCTGCATGTACATGGGACAAATGAGAGTTAAAAATCAGTTAGAAAAATTCCATCAATGAAGAGAGCGAATCAGTGAAAATTTTGTAATTTGGAGACCTCTGAATTTCCTGATGAACTATCTTTTAATTGAATGTTGCCACACGATGTCAGGGCCTGTGTTTAGTTGTGTAATTGTGTTGGTTCCAAGTACTACTACTTAGCCTTGAACTAGTGAGGAAACGTTAGGTGTGGGTTTCATATCTAAGTGATGTATTTGCACCAGTGAAGGCCAAATTATGCAATGACATGTTGTACAAAGTGAGTTGAAAATGGCTTGACAATAGAAAAATGATGGGAAGAATTGTGACATCATACAATCGTTGGTATCATAGGTATTACAAAGCTCAAAGACGCGAGCCACGACAGTCAGTATCATTATATGTGTTTTACAGAGTGCTTTTGTTTCCATAGATATTATGATTTTGTTGTCATTTAATTATAAATTTTACTTTGTTTTATAGTACTATGAGTTATCAAAACAAGTTTGTACTTAGCTTTGCTTATACACATTTAAGTAACATTATTATAAAAAGAAGTCAACACTGAGAATCTGATCTAAAGTAATTGATGACTGTTTTCTAAATAGAAGATGGTGGACGATGTGAATTCTGTAACTCAGTGGTCCTCAAGTGGGAGAATTTAGAAATGTGTGGAGGCATTGTGATTGTCATAAAGACTGGGGGCTGCTGCAATCAACTACTCTATGACTTAGAGGACAGTGGCTAAATGTCCTGCAAGTGCACAGAATAGACTTGAAAGACACAAAATTGTCACGTCAAAAATGTCAATAGTGCTGTTGTTTAACTCTTACCCCCTTTTGGTCACTGTGTTGTTAGAGATAAATCTTAGCCCAGCTCTAGCAATTGCACTGGACCATGTGGTCTATAAATAGTAATTCATATATCAGGACCCTCAACATGGAGGCCACCTAAGTGGTCCTGTCCATGTCACAAATCTAAAGCCATATCAGCCTGTGCTTACAGGAAACACCTGTCTAGGGAAACCTAACATACACCAATCACAATCTTCCAATTCAGTTTTAGCTAGTTCAACTTACCCTAGAAAACAGGACCAACTAGCCTTGTAAGGAAATCCCAACCTCCTAGCCAATCATGCCCTGTTTCCATGTTGCCTTTTCTAACGCTCTGTAAAACTGGCTCTTGGCTCAAATCCCTCCCAAACGGTGCTCCACTGTTTGTGAGGCACTGTACTCCCCCAATCCATGGATTATTTTCCCTTGAATAAAGAACATCAAATCTGTTACTCATTTGCATTATTTTTGTCATTTGACAATATCTATGCCAATCTGCCTCCTCGCTTTAATATCCTCCTATTCCTTTTTCCTCTTCATTCACAATTATTTATGTGTACCCACCTCATCACATAAAGGACCTGAGTGTGTTAGTGTACGTGTGTGTGCATGCACCTGGTTGACTAAGCAGTTGCCTAAATTGGATTGGAATTTTTTGGTTTATACCTCTATAACTATTATTTCATTCTTTTATACTATAGGTCTTTGTGTCTATATTTGTATATAAATGTCATAATGTATTTTGTCTAATAGATTATAACATTTTTCGATCCTTCACAGCACATAGCCCAGGGTTCTTTTTTTTTTCCCATTTTATTTCCATAGAGTATAAATGTCTTAATCTTTCTTTTCCTCAATTTTATCATCTATAAAATGGAAAAGGGCACATACCTCTTAGGTTTGTTGTAAGGATTAAATGAGAAAAAGTGAGTACATAGTTTAGGTCAGTGACTACCGGATAATAAGTGGTTAATAAGATTTAGCTATATAAAGCTGTATATATTTTTTTCCAGTGAATGCATTTGGATTTTGATAGTCCCATTAAAAAAAAAAACTGACATTTTAAAGCACAAAGGGAAAATAGAACTATTGCTGCAATAGAAGAAAGGGAAGTCCAGAGAAGGGTGTCACCAGTGTCCAATATTAGACACTGACTCGTGAGTCCATTCATTTTCACTTGAATGTTTTCCCACTTTCCCACCCTTCCACCCTGGAGGTTGATAAAAGAGTTAAGGAGGGGGAAGATGGCAGAGCTAACCATCTTTGAAACTATTTTTTACATTTATTTAACATTTAAACTAGAGTTGGAGAAAGCAGGATAAGAGACCATTTATTTAGAAGTAAAACTGCATTTTATCAATACAGAAATAAACCACATATGTTTTTCTCAAAATCAAGATAAAAATTTGTTTAAATAGCCACTATAATGTGAAGAGTAGCATGTCAATTGCAAGAACACTTTTTTTTTAAACATCTTTACTGGAGTATAATTGCTTTACGATGGTGTGTTAGTTTCTGCTTTAAAACAAAGTGAATCAGCTCTACATATACATATATCCCCATATCCGAGAACACATGTTGATTATCCAACTCAGGGGCAGCTTCGGCTAAGAAAATATTTTATGTAGATCTTTTAAAGGCATTTTTCCCCTCCCTCAGAGGCATATTGAAATTTATCATTAATCTAGTAGAAGAATTATGTTATTCTTGATTTAATATGCTGCTTAGCTCATTAAGCCATACTTTAAATTTATAAAGGCTGGTAGTACTTACACATCCAACTAAGCATAATGCTCACTTTCATGTTTTATAAATTACCTGTGGAAAACTGTGTTTCTCCTTGACATTGCCTTTTTTTGATAGACCAATTGCATAGGCCCCATAACCAGGACATTTTCAGCCCTGAAATCCCTGACCTCCCTCCTCTCGCTGAATCTCTTTTGCCTTGGGAATGTTTAACCTACATCATGCTGCCTGGCTTATCTTTGTTTCAACACTGTCATTAAGAAATATCAACTCTTTAGATTAACTAGAACTCTTCAAAAAGATTTACTGTCTCTTCTGTGGTTTTTCTCCTTTGATGGGAAGGCAAAAAAGATAAAGGCAAGGAAGAAAAGTGAGATCCCTATACAAAACAATACCTTAGCTTTTTTTCTCATTTCCATTTTTCTCTGAGATGTATTTACAGTTTGTATTTCTGGAAAGCCTTTTCATTACATGCTGCATAAACATGAAGAATGTAGAGTGATATCCATGCTGTTTGTGGTTGGTTTGCTCTTTATACTTATGTTTTCTTGCCCTTGGCAAGAAATAAAAAGTGATTTTGCAGTTTTCTTCACTGCCTTTTTATGAGTATAAAAAAGTACTTGTTCTTAATATTTTTCATAGATCTTTTAGTAGTGCAGTTGTCAAATAAAACCTCTCCTCTCTGAGTCGTTGATTTTATGGTCCCAATCAGAAAGTGGGTAATTTCAATCACTCAATAGCATATTAAGATTAAAGCAAAAAGCATCCTTGCATGTTTTCCAGTGTGCATTTTACATGAAACAAAGCAGAATGGATGCAAGCCTTGATCAATTCCTGGTGTTTTCCTTGTCCACCAAAGCTTCTGTTAGAGCTCTTAAGGAGTTTTTAAAAAATCTAGGCACAGAGGCTGTCATCTGCTATTGCCATAGAACAGGCAGCCCAAAGCAAATGCCAAAAATTTTATTGGGTTCTTTTTCTCAATTTGTTATTGCATCTGGTCTTGTTCATTGCACTACATGTCAGCTGATGCAGAGAGAGGTGATGGAAATATCTAGGTTCCAAATGGCAAAGTGGGAGGCTATCCGAAAGCATTTTATGTGTTTGTATTTGTTTCCTGAAGTTTAACGAACACAAAAGGTAGCAAGGGTTGACGTAAAGCAGGCTGCAGTATGGGCTGCTGGGGAACGCTTACTGCTCTGTTTTATTAGTACCAAGTGGCAGGACCACCAGAGACATGATGCCCATCTTTCCAACAAGTTGAAATATAATTGAGTGCCTTCTGCTGCTATATATTTCCTTTGTACTATCTTGAATTCTGCTTGGGTCCTCATCTTTATGAGATTAGAATTCATTGTCACTCACTGTTCTTCAAACTTGGCAGTTCAGTGGTTACACTCCACCTCAGACTAGGGGATGCCCAATAAAGAAGGGGGATGAGTCGTCTCTACAGCATAAAGGGACAAGAATATATTGGAGTTACGCTATAGACCATACAATTGCCCATGTATACCGGGGATGGGGTGGGGTTAGAAGTGATGTACAAAAACTGAAGCTCTGGGGAAAATGGACATAATGACCCTTTATCTGCCTGGATGAGGTGGACACCCAGTGGTTACATTCTTGATGATTCACATTGCGTGTTGTGGATTCCATGTGAAAATTCTCCAGGGACAATTGGCATGTGTTTCCAGTGTTTAATTCAAATTTTACTCTGATACTTCTGTGGTAAGAGGGGCTGTATTGGGTATATTGCTTATGATCCTGGAAAACTTGGAGAGGGTGAAGACTAGGCCAACCACAATCTTATGCTCGAGGATTTTTATAAAATGCACTGAGTGACTCCCCCCAAAACGCCACAGTGTAAGTAGTGATGGCAGAACAATCCCCAGCAATGAGGCGGGGAAGGGTAGTCCTCCATCCCAGGTCACCGGCGAGCAGGAGATGGAGAGCAGGGTAGCAAGCACCTGTTACTTACCAGATGGTTAGGGCAACGTCACTATCTTTTTGTGGGCTCAACTCTAAGTGGTCATTTTAAAAGATGCTCCAGGAAAATCAAAGCAGGAATTTGGGGCAGTAATCCTAAACTCAGATCCTTGTCTAAATGTCCAGACTTTGGGTGTGAGCAGGGTTGTCATACTGTAAAATACCTAGGCAGCAACTCAAAATAGCTCTTTTCTCATCACAGGGATGGATGTGTTAATTAACTCGATTGTGATAATCATCTCACAATATATAGGATATCACATCATCACATTGTATACTTTAAATATATACAATATTTATGTATTATATTTTATATATTTATATAATATATATCTCAGTAAAACCAGAAAATAATTTCAGCTCATATTTAGTGATTTTTAACCTTAAAGTGAAAAATAATGGTGAATTATGATGTTAACTGTAACCTCTCTATAATTTAATGACAAATTTTGCCGAATATCGTTTTATTTTTATTTTCTCCTAAAAATAATTAAACATCTTCTGTGCTTCAATATACACAGTACTTCATTTAATCCTATAAGCCAGTCACTTTTATTTAGATTCAGAGAGGTCAAATAACTTTAAATATTTTTCAGATTTCTGTCTTACATATTAATGTCTACATGAACATATGAATTCCTGGGTGCTGGGTTGAGTTCTCTGATCAATCAGCATTCTTCCCAGAAGTACCAGATACATCAAGAACAATGAGCCATCAGAACGGAGATGGCCAAACCCGGGACCTGTCTGCATTAGGGTTCAGGGTCTCTTATCTATGTTTCATATCAGGTGGTTTTGCTTTTTCCTATTTTAGATATTAGGGCTCAACATATATTTTGAAAGAAATGTCAAAGTAATACTTGGTTAAGATTCATAATGCCTCTCATCTCCAAAAAACATAGCAAGGGGATGCTGAAACCTGTGCTTAGTAGTATTTCCATTTACCCCTGGCTAGGGTTTTAGGGTATAGTTTTAGGCCAAACCTTATTAATGTGCAGACTAAGTCATTTCAGGTATGAAGATCAAATGCTCAAAAGAGCAAAGACCTAGGAAGGCACTGCAGGTTCATTTGGAATAAATTGCTTTATACATCATTTTATTTGCACCATTTCAATCCTCATAGTTACGTTGTATAGAGCTGTCTAGTTTAGCCAAAATATTTCAAAACTCAGTATTGAAGAATGAGCTCATGAATCTGTATTTTTTTTTTTGTATCCTGAGATTGGCTATAAAGAGCTTAGTACTTTTTAATCACTTATTTCTTTGTGGGAACAAGTGTCAATTTGGACCATAAACGGGAGCCGTACCTTATGACTTGGCAGATTTGCTGAAAGGTTGTGCATATTTATCTGAGGGCTCAGCATGGCAAGAACTCATCTTCCAGATGATATTTAAGAGATTTAAATTACTTATAAATTACAACATGCCTAATTCTAAAAGGATTAAGATACAATATGAAAATATTTCTTGATAAGTGCAGTTAAAATGCAAAAAAATAAGAGTACGCACAAATACAAATTCATATACATGTGAGAACCTATTTTAAAAGAGGGCAGAGAGAATCAGGTTGGAATCTGGAATGAATGAAGTA
The DNA here is from genome assembly GCF_002837175.3 of Physeter macrocephalus. Classification (NCBI taxonomy): domain Eukaryota; kingdom Metazoa; phylum Chordata; class Mammalia; order Artiodactyla; family Physeteridae; genus Physeter; species Physeter macrocephalus. Next base: position 115,267,559 of record NC_041234.1, read on the forward strand.
TAGAAACTGAGCAATCAATTTAGCAGCCCAAACAAGAAGCAGGACCCACTGGATAATATTGTGTGATTTTCTGGTGAAAAGAAGCAAAGCTACCTAAACACCTGTTTTCTTGACACTGAGCTCTAAGAAGGATATATAGGGGGATCCCTATCTTCAGATTCAGTTTTTAAGTAAATACAGCAACACTCTTCAAATGGATACATCTCAAATGGATTCTCCAGAAATGCTGAATGTCACATCAAATCAGATTTCAGTGGAGTCATCTCTGCGGACAAGGCAAACTTGTCCGGTGCAAATACGGCTGATGGAACAACATGAGACCAGTGCTTAGAGTATCTGGAGGGAAGAGTCCATGAGATCTTCTGGTACTTTCTCTCGTGCTATGAGCCAAGGGTTCAAATTTAAGTTTGTCTTGATTACTAAGGAAGGAAGGATGGGGGAGGGAACAAAAATCCATTAAGCCATACAGGATAAGAGAAATGGAAACTCTGCATTTCTGTCCCAAGGGTCAATATTTCTCTATAAAACTTGAGGCCCTAAGCCTTGTAGGGTCTGTTGGGGCCCAAGGTAGGCCACCCCAAAATGTGCCTCAATGACATATTGATTATTTTGAATTAAAGTTACTTAATAAACAGCCAATGCAGGAGAGGCACTCTGACCCACTTTGTGTCTCCCTGAAATCAGGAAATAAATCTCTCATGAAAGGTGCTCTCCCTGCATCTGGAGGTAGAAGGACACCCTTATCGCCAAAGGTAGGGAATTGGGGCCAAGAAACCTATATACACAAACCTTGTCACTTCTTTAATTGACTACCCCAAGCCCAAACTCTGTTTAGAGTTTTCACTAATAAGGTACCCAAACCTAAGTTTCTTGGTCCTGTCAATTCCTCACAATTGTATTCTTTTCTTGTCTAAAAAGTATGAAAGCTGCCTACTTTGGCCACTTCTGAGGTCCCAATTGGGCCTTCCATATGCATGAATTAAATTTGTTTTGCCTTGCATCAATTTTACTGTTAGTCCAGCCACAAGAACTCAAGAGAGGGAAGGGGGAAATTTCCTCCCTGACAGATCCCAGAGATGGGTTTGACTGTAGTTTGGGGACGAAAAGCCCTTTTCCGGCAGAGAATGGGAACAAGGGTGATTTGCAAAGCAGCATTAAGGATTGAAGCTGAGATTAAGAACCAAACAGACAGTAGACTAGAAACACTAATCCAAAAGGACTGTGGAGAGTTGACTAGTGAAACACATGGTAGGTCGGAGGAGAACAATCAGGTGCAGAACAGAGTGTGCTAGGCATTCTCTGGAAATATTGCTAGGCAATCTTGCAAATTTACATGGAGTTCACTGTTATTTCCCATATATGGGCCACCGACTCAAAGAGAATCAATTTGGTTCATATACCACGCATTAAAAATACACAGTAATGGGCTTCCCTGGTGGCGCAGTGGTTGAGAGTCCGCCAGCCGATGCAGGGGACACAGGTTCGTGCCCCGGTCTGGGAAGATCCCACGTGCCGTGGAGCGGCCGGGCCCGTGAGCCACGGCCGCTGGGCCTGCGCGTCCGGAGCCTGTGCTCTGCGACGGGAGAGGCCACAACAGTGAGAGGCCCGCGTACCACAAACAAACAAACGGACAAAAAAACCAAAAAGCACAGTAGTTTAACTGTATATTTCCCCTTCTAGACTGTGAACTCCATGAGGAAAGAGACAGCTTGTCTTATTTCCTACTAACCATCCATTAGGAGGCACGTGGCTTGACAATTAGAAGATAACAAAAATGTTTGAAGGACAGAATTAACGTGCCTATGTTTTCTCATTTAATAATGGCTATTTATAAGGGGGAGGTGGCATTATCCCTATGCTATGGATGAGGATGTAAGACTGAAAGTTGAGATAACTTACACATCCTACAGCTTTTTATCCACTTAATAAGTAGCAGCGCCATCATTTGAACGCAGGTCTGCTTTAAGTCAAAGCCCATTAGGCAACACTGTCTCCTTACCAAGCAAACATTTACAGACTAGACACGGGGCACTGATTGCAATGTTAGGTGTTGGAGATGCTGCAGAGAAAAGTAAGATGTGGTCCTCAGCTTCCCGAACAGAAAAGCAGAGAGTCATTCAAAAGTAAAACACAGAGCTTTTTTTAAGATCTAAAGATACGAAAAAATCACAATAGACGACAGCACAAACATTTAACCCTCATGAGAGAGGATCAGAAGTTTTTGATGAGATGCTTGCAAGATAGACATTAGAAGAATTTAAGGAGTCTGATAGCCCATGTGGACATGGGAGGTGTGGTAGGCAGAATTTTGGCCCCTGTGACCTTCTCTCTCTCTTCTTTCTCAGGAATATGTTGAGTCGCATGCCAAAATGGACTTTGCAGATGTAATTAACATTCTTATCAGTGACTTTAAAATAGGGAATTTATCCTGGATCATCTGGCCAGGCCCAGTAATAAGTATATGAGCTCACTTTTTGATCTCCATTTTGCTTACTGCCTTTTGTTTTTCTCATTAGCTATATTGGTGAGCAATGCATAAATATATTTCTTATTTGTCTTTACAAAGAATCAGCTTTCGTTTTGTTAATTCTCTCATATTTTGTTTTCTGTCTCATTTGTTTTGCCCTTAATCGTATTTTAAACCTTCTTATTCTTTTCAGATTTGCTCTGTTGATAGTTTTTTCAAGCTTAATTAGTTGAATGTTTTTTAAATTTTTTCCACAGTCTAATAAAAATATTCAGAACTGTAAATTTCTCTGTAAGTTGTGCTTCAGATATATTCCACAGTTTTGACAGATACTACTTCTATTGTTCTTAAGGTCAAAGGATCTCATCATTTACATTAGAATTTATTAGTTAATGCGTGGTTTATTTGGTGTATTTTTCCTCAAGTCGCAGAAGATTTTTATCACTCCTTTATTATTATTTATTATTATTCTAAGATTTTTTTGTTTTAGTTATGTATTGCTATATAAAACAACCATTTTTATTATGTTGAAGATTGCTGTGGGACATCAATTTTGACAAGTCACAGGAGGAATGGTTTGTCTCTGCTCCACGATATTTGAGGCGTCAGATTGGAAGACTCAGTGACTGGGGCTGGGGCGGTAGACTGTAGTGACTACACATAGGCTCTCTATTTGGCTTAGGCTTCTCACATCATGATAGCTGGGTTCCAAGAGGAAGTATCCAGAGAGCGAGTATTCTAAGGGACCTAGAGACTCAGAATCTGCTTGACTTTTTTATGACTCAGTCAGAAGGCACACAGAAGGGCATCCATGGGACTCTATTTGCTGAAGCCATCCCAATCTAGCCCAGATTCAAGGAGAGGGGAAATAGCACTCACCTCTCGAATGAAGGAGTCCCTAATAATCTGTGGTCATGTTTAAAACCTGCCTCAGTCGTACCATGTTCAAAGAACTTGTTTCTGTGTGCTGTTAAATCTTGTGGTTTATATGTGCCTCATTTATTTCCCCATATGTTTATTTACAACAGTTTTCTATTTTTAAGTATATCTTTTAAAAAGCAGGATATCTTTGGTATTTTTTGTTTATTCAATATTAGAGACTCTTTGGATTGGCCCACATTAATATAGCAGGTACAGATCCATGTGTCCAGGCTTGAACACTCTTTGGGTTGTGTTTTTATTTATTTCCATAGGTATTTTGTTTTATGAGGGCTCTGAGTGGTCTCAGACTGATGCCAGGACAGTAACTAGACATCTAGGTTCGTAAGTGCAATTGAGAGGTGCCTCCCAGCTCCAAGTCTGACTTAGCCCACCTTGATCGCATCGATATCTTGGGGCTCTCCGGGACAATGTGAAGGAAATTAGTGCCTACAAAGAGAATCATCTACCCCAGCTTATCCCCCTGCCTTGGGTTCTTTACCCTCTCCAATTTCCATTAGTCATTTCCCCTCCATTCTTAGACCCAAACACTTTCTATATGCCTCTAAGGATTTCTCACACTTTTGTTTCAGGTGTGGAGTGTAGGATTGTGTTCTGTCAGTATCTTGACTTCTTCGTTGCCTCTTTGGTTGGGTTTGGAGAGGAAGCCCATGCTGGTTTGACATCTTGTCTCAAAGTTTTTGGTTTCGTAAAAGTATATTCATCTGATGTTTTAAAAACATACATAAATGCAATGGTGTATTATACATTTGCTCTTTAGCTTAGAAAATCTAGTCATTATAAATGAGGGGAACTCTCCCTTGTGCATAGCACTTCGTGGATTTTATAGCATCATCATCTTCATTATTTCAATGCTCAGAACAACACTATGACATAGTTATAGACGAATAAACTGAGAAGTTAAGTGAGTTGCCTATAAATGTAGCTAATAAGAAACATGGATGAAGTTCAAATTCAGATCCTCTGACTCCACAAATTTCTGTCTACTATACCCTCTCAATACTAAGTTTAAGATCATTTCTCTGAGTCACAAAAACAGAGGCACAGATAGATTGCATGTTGAGTGAAGACATTTTAAAAATAATTTTTTAAATATTCAATGTAAGTATAGCTATTACGCATGACAGAAAAGACCAGCTTAAAACGATGGATTGACTATGTAGGTTTAGAAAACCAATGACAAAATAGGCATCCATCTGGTGTGCACATTTATTTTTTAAATTGAGATTTTTTTGTTCAACTTTATTTTTACACAATTTCAAATTTATGGAAAGTTGCAAGTATAGTACTAGGAATTTCCTTTATTCTTCACCAGATTCACCAATATTTCATCACATTTTCTTGCTTTCACTCATTCGCTCATTTGTTTTCTCTCTCTCTCTCTCTCTCTCTCTCTCTGTGTGTGTGTAAATAATACATATAGTATGTAAATATATAGTATTTATTCCCCCAAAACCATTTAAGGGATAAGTCACACATATTATGAATCATTGCCCTAAATCCCTAAATACCTTAGGAGGTATTTCCCAGAACAATAAACCACAGTAATACCAAAATTGGGAGATTTAACTTTGATATAATACTATTGTCTAATTTAGGAATGTGCAAACCCTAGGTCTCAGGTCAAACATGGACAACTGCTGCTTGTTGTGAATAAAATTTTACTGGCACACAACCACTTTTTGTCTATGACTGTTTCTGGGTTACAACAATATAATTGAATAGTTGCAACAGGTATCATATGACCCACAAGTCTACAAATATTTAATATTTGATCCTTTACAGAAAAAGTTTTCTGATCCTTCTAAAATCCATAGTCAAATTTGACCTTGTCTAAATAATAACCTTCAGAGTTGCATTTCCTCATTCACGACCCACCTAAGATCATTCATTGCATTTAGTTATGTTCCTTTAATCTCCTTCAGTCTACAACAGTGCCTTGTCCTTTCTTTGTATTTAATGACATTGAAATTTTTGAAGAATAAAGACCACTTATTTTGTAGAATATCTCTTTATACTGGTTTATCTGATATTCCCTCATGATAGATTTAAGTTATACATTTTTGACAGGAATAACACTGAAAAGATGCTGTGTTCCTCTTAGTGCACCCTATCAGTAGGTATATTAGATGTCAATTTCTCTTTTGTTAGTGATATTCATCTTAATCACTTAAGTTGGTGTTTGCTAAGTTCTTCCAACATGAAGTTACTCTTTTGCCACATTGACATATAAATTTTTGGAGGATCAGCTGAGACTTTATAAATATCTCGTTCTGAACGAATTACCACTATGATGGTTAAAAAGTGATTTTTAAAAGTCCCAATGGATGCATATTTTAATATCTTGGTAGGATGGTGAAGCTCAGGCCTATGCCCACAAGTGCAGGCGAAATGTTTAAGGCCAATACTCACTAGAAGCCAGGATTCACACAGAATGCTGAGCCTTATCTTCAGTGCCTTTTTGAGTCTGAATAATGGATGTGGTACTGAAAACAGGGAACATTGTTTGGCTGACAGAATATTTATGGAGTGAAGTACTACAGGAGTGCTCAGGATAAGTTCTGAATAATATTCTTTCAGAAAATGCAGTATAGAGATTCAAATGCAAAACTATAAGATGAATAAGAAATTTCCATCAATTCAAAATGGTTCAATATAAGGCATAACTGTCTGCATGCCAGAAAGAAACAGGCCACAACATACAGGTTTGGGTGACAGTGATTTGTAGCAGCTCTCCACAGCCAAATATTTCACTTATGTGGGGCTGTGAGAAACAAGTCCATTGGGCTGAGCTTAGGCACAGTCTCCATGCCCTCGGTTAAGGGCAATCACTTAGACTGCCACTTTCAAAATGACTTTCTCAAGTAGTGGTAGCTGACATACCAAATGTATGAAACTTCTGATTTGACTCGAGATAAAGTCAAAACGAAGGTCATATCATTGTCCTCAAAGTCAGACTTTGTTCAGGAAGTAATTAGAAGGATGATTAGGGAAGCAAGAACGGAACATTTTCTTCCAAGTGTTATTGACTTAGCATTGATTGATGTTTTCGTTCTGTCCACTCTCTGATTTAAAAAAAAAAAAAAATGAGTTGAAGGACTAATTTTGAGTATACTCATTTTCAATTTCCGTTCAGTATTGGCTTGGAGTAGAGCAAATAGTGAAATGATAATGGTAAAGACAAGAAGGGTAGCAAATGTTTTTCTAGATGGTACCAGAGGGATTTCCCAATAGAGCACAAAGGAAGTAGTAGGAAAGAAATCTCACAACATATTTTACGTGATTGAAGTGTCAGTCTCTAGGTCTCCCCATTTAGATATTTACATTAAACGTTGCAAATAGTCTTGTAAATACTGGTTTTTAGGCAATCCTACGTGTAATCTTAAGAAATTTTATTTTTAGAGTATGTCAGGAAGCTATAATTTTGGGGTACTAATAATGATAGAATAAGTTGGCTTCAGTTATAGTATCCTAAAAAGGCATCGAATAATCACACTCTCATTATAATGTACAAATACAAGCCCTCTAAGAGAACAAAGATTAAGTGAAAGAAAAAAAAATTATACCAGTGTTGAACCTTACCATATCTTGTCATACACATATGAAGATAAGAGCTAATGTTTGCTGAGTTGTTACTCATATTCAACTGAATCCCATGTGTGAACTGATTTATAAATCTGTACATTCAATGGTAGGTTCTTTTCTACTGCTATTCACCACAAAAATCTTCGTTTAGCTGCTCTGCAAAGTTGTTGATGTCTTGAAGGATATGTTACCTATATACATCTGGATCATTAGCTTCATAATTCTCCAAGATGGAGATTTGATAGGAAGTTAATTTTAAGTGGCAAAATGTCTAAATTATTTTAAGACTGGAAATATCTCTCCACTTCCAATCATTGAAAGTTTGCTTTTCACAATGCAATAATATATTCATTCAAAATATGTTTGAGAGCTTACTATGGAACAGAAATTTTTCTTAAAAGCTGGGGAATATATTGTATGTATTGAGGGTATTCAGGGAAGTTTTCAGGGTCACATAGTCTGAAGTGAGAAGTGGCGAGAAAGGAAGGTTTTAAAACGAATTCAACAACTGCTATTTGGTATTAAGATTTCCATGAAAAAGCTATTTATGATGACACTTTAAAAGAAATAGTCTTCCTGTGGAAAAATAGTTAGGTTTCCAAAATGTAGATATTAATAATTTATGAAGACTCAAGGGTATTGTATATTGCTATTTATCTTGATTTGTACCAGGATGACATAAATAGGCACCAAGTCCCAGCCATAATTTTCCATGGGAAAAGGGAAACACAGGAAGTGCTATAGATTACTTTTTAAGTTATGGTGATTTGAAGGACTGTATCTGCAGACAGATTGCCTGAATTCCAGGCCTGGCTCTGCCATCCACTACTTGTGTGATCTTGGGTAAATATGAGAAAACGTAAAACCTCTGTGCCGTTTCCTACTCAATAAGGTGATTGGAGGATTAAATAAATGTATGTAAAATATTGGGTTGGCCAAACCCGAACAAACTTTTGGCCAACCCAATATTTATAAAAGTGGCCCATAGTAAGTACTTAGGTACTAATATTACTATTAAATAAGGGAAAACTGTACATATGAGAAAATCCAGACTAAAGAAGTTTCATCATTAAAGAAGAATGAATGAAAATAAGTGAACTGAAGATGCAATTCAAAAAGTTAAAAATACAAACAGAACAAAAGGAACCATGAGAAATGAATTGTTAAATTTAGTAACATAAATTATTGGATTGAAAATATAGATTAAAATCAATCCAAGCCTTGGCACATGGTAAAGATAATCAAAATGGACAATTTGATTATGAATCAGAGAAAACACTAGATATGCTATCAGAAATTTGGAAGGAAATAAAATTATTGGATTGAAAATATAGATTAAAATCAATCCAAGCCTTGGCACATGGTAAAGATAATCAAAATGGACAACTTGATTATGAATCAGAGAAAACACAAGATATGCTGTCAGAAATTTGGAAGGAAATAAAATTATTGGATTGAAAATATAGATTAAAATCAATCCAAGCCTTGGCACATGGTAAAGATAATCAAAATGGACAATTTGATTATGAATCAGAGAAAACACTAGATATGCTATCAGAAATTTGGAAGGAAATAAAATTATTCATAGTGGTGGTGATAACTGATAACAAAAAATCATCTTGTCAATTGCCTCTGGAAAAAGTAGTTTCTTTGTTAGGAGACCAAAACCAAGGAAAAAGACTAAGTCATGTAGTTGAATCATGGTTGCCGTGTATTTCTCTGAGGGGATGGTGATGTGAGCAGCCGGCTGACACTTGGTGAAGAAGACGGCAAAGAGGTGAGGGGAATAGGAAGCAAAGTTCAAGCGACAGTACTTGGAATAGAAACTTGAACTTGGCAAGCTTGGCAAGTTTTTGCTTCCTAACATACTCTTATGTATTTCCTCCCTGAATTCTGAAAAAAAATATTACTTTTCAAAATGCCAGCCTGGCTCAGCTAGATTAAGGGAAAAAAAGGAATAGGGTTGCACCAGAGATTGAGGGGCAGAATCACTCTTCTGGGAAATGGATATGATGGCAGAGTCCTTGTGTACTGTCGGTAGGACTATAAATTAGTGCAGCTGATATGGAAAACAATATGAAGGTTTCTCAAAAAATTAACAATAGAATTACTATATGATCCAGCAATTCCATTTCAGGATATATACACAAAAGGATCTGTAATCAGAGTCTTGAAGATACATTTGTATACCCATGCTCATAGCAGCAGTATTCACAATAGGCAAATGTTGGAAGCAACCCAAGTATTTATTGATAGATAAATGGTTAAAAATCTGGTCTATACATGCAATGGGATATTATTTAGCCTTAAAAAAAGGAAGGAAATTCTGACACATTCTTACAGCATGGATGAACCTTGAGGGCATTATACTAAATGAACAAGTCAGTCACAAAAAGACAAATATTATATGATTCCATTTATATGAGGTAGCTAGAGTTGCTAAATTCATAGACAGAAAGTTGAATGGGGGGAGGGGGATTGAGGAATTGTTTAATGGGTATAGAGTTTCAGTTTTGCAAGATGAAAACAGTTTTGAGATTGCTTGCATAAATGGATTTAATATTACTGAAACGCACACTTAAAAATGGTTAAGATGACAAAATTTGTTATGTGTATTTTACCACAATTAAAAATGAAAAGCAGGAATGACTATATTAGTATCAGGTAAAGTAAACATCATAGCAAAGAGAGCTACTAAGGGCAAAGAGGAATATTACATTATTATAAAAGCATCAATCCACCACAAAGATATAGCTATCTTGAATATGTATCAACCAAACAGCAGAGTTTCCAAATACACAAAGCAAAAACCGACAGGGCCGAAAGAAGACTTTGACTAAGCCACAGTTGTACTTGGACTTCAAACACCTAACACTCAGCAACTGATAGAACCACTAGGCAGAAAGTCAGCAAAGATTGAATAACTGAACAAAACAATGACCAACAGGATCTAATTTATACATAGAAGAGTCAACAACCACAGAGTACACACTTGTTTCAAGAGTCTACGGAACATATATTGATACCAAGATAATGTATATCCTGGGTCAGAAAACGAGCATCAACAAATTTAAGAGCTTGAAATCCTACAGGACATATTTTCTGAGCACAGTGGAATCAAACTAGAAATATGTAAATATGAAAGACAACAGGAAAATCTCTAAACAATTGGAAATTAAACACACTTATAAATAATCCATGGGTCAAGGACAAAGTCTCAAGGAAAATTTTTTTAAAAAGACATCGAGGGCTTCCCTGGTGGCGCAGTGGTTGAGAATCCGCCCGCCGATGCGGGGGACGCGGGTTCGTGCCCCGGTCCGGGAAGATCCCACGTGCCGCGGAGCGGCTGGGCCCGTGAGCCACGGCCGCCGAGCCTGCGCGTCCGGAGCCTGCGCTCCGCGACGGGAGAGGCCGCAACGGTGAGAGAGGCCCGCGTACCGGAAAAAAAAAAAAAAAAAGACATTGAACTGAATGAAAATGAAAAGACATATCAAAATATGTGGAATGCAGCTAACGTACCACTAAGAGAGCAATTTATAGCATTAAATGCTTACATTAGAAAGAAGGAAAGGTCTCAAATCAGAGACCTAAGTTCTTACCTAAAGAAGATAGGAAAAAAAAGAAGAAAATAAACCCAAAGCAAGGAAGTAAATAATAAAGAGCAGAAATCAACAAAATTGAAAGGAAGAATAAAATAGTTTTTCCCCATTGATTTTCTCCATTTCTTCCAAAAAAATCAATGAAATTGACAAAACTTTAGGAAGACTGACAAAGAGAAAATTAGAGAAAACAACGACAAATATCAGGGATGAAACAAGGACTATCATCACAGATCCTGCAATAAGTTAAATGGATAATAAGTGGATACTGTTGTTAACTCATAAATTTGAAAAATTAGAAGAAATGAATCAATTCTTTGAAATACCACAAATTACCACCGCCCCCCGACAAGGTTATATAGGCAATGTAATTAGTCCTATAACCAACAAAGAGATTGAATTTGTAGTTTAAGTTCTGAAAAAGCACATACCCATGTCCACATGATTTCACTGGAAAATTCTACCAAACAGAGATTATACATTGACATTTACTCTTTATCACAAAATCAAAGAGGGTGAGGACATTTCACATCTCATTTTATGAAGCCAGGATTACCCTGATAACAAAACTACAGAGAGAGTACAAGAATAAAGTGGAAAGAGTCACCCTACCTGGTATTAAGGTTTACTATGCAGTCACAATAATGAAGACAGCATGGTGTTTGCTGAGGGATGACACATATATCAATGGAACAGAATAAAGAACCCAGAAATAGACTCAAACCAATATTCCTAACTATTTTTGAAAAAAATGAAAAAGCAATTCAAGGAGTAAGAGTACCCTTTCTAACAAATTGTCCTGGAGCAATCGGATATCCATAGTCTAAAAACAAAACAAAATAACAACAAAAAAACCTTGGCCCAAATCTCATACCTTATACAGAAATGAAAAAAAATCACACATTGAAATGTAAAACTATATAATCTTAGAGAAGATGTTTGGTACCTAAGACCAGGTGAAAAGTCCTTAGACACCAAAAGCATGATCCATAAAAGGAAAAAATTGATAAACTGGACCTCATGAAAATTATGACTTTTGCTTTGTGAAACATGCTATAATGATGGTGAAACGTAAGCTACAGACTGGGGAAAAATATAAATCACATTACGGGACAAAGGACTTGTATCTGAAATGTATAACGAGCTCTTGACATTCAACAGTGAAAAAATAAAAAAAACCCAATTAGAAAATGGGCTATAGCAGTGCCCACGATAAGCAGATGGGTCGAACCTGTATGGTTCCTTTATTCCTGGGGTTATCATTTCATTACTAAAAATGGCATAAACAGAAACCAGACCGAAAAACTCCTAATAAGAGTACAAGAACTTGAGAAGGAGATGCAATGGCTTAAAAAGGAACAGGCCAACAACAACAAGAATTCAAATATTAGAGAAAATTCTTCAGGAACTGGAAATGCTGAGTGTGCTCTTTTTTTTTAAATTTCAGTGCTCATGACCAAAGACATGCAGTCCTAACATTAGTCTGTCTGGTCTGGACTAGGGATACCCAGGCTTTGCCAGTCAGGAGAACACAATACCACTGAACAGAAACTGAGGCTTAACCAAGACTAGACTAGGAGAAAACAGGCAGACCTCCAACCCTCACTGATGTGGGTAAACAAAGACATTAAATGACTTTGGACAGGTGATTTCTCTTGACCTTTGATTTTACTTTCCAAGGGGCAGGGATTCAAAGGATTTTAATTTGAAAGAGGTCAATGATGCTGCTAAAGAGATTCATTAGGCCCACATTTCCAATCAGGTGCTCCCTCCAGACTTCTCTGTACTGGCCTGGGCCCCTGTAGAACCCAGCTTCAGCACTAGGTTCAGCTATCATGAGCAGACTTACTGCCATTTTCCCTTTGTGCTGATTTAGATATTGTAACCATGAATTATACAGCTCAGAAATATGACAACACATAAGATTTCAGGAACTTGTGTAAAATACATGTAGCCAACAGAGTGCTTAATTTTCAGTGGACTACTCTCTCTGCTCAAGTACAGCTAGGAGTCCAGAGCCTGGGTGAGGGGAAAGGACAAGAACCTTTCTAGTTATGTCAATGTGAAGTGATTGGCCAGGTGTTCCTTTATCGTCAAGTCTGCTGTATGATGGCTGTCCTTTTTCTGATTGCCCAAAGAATGGAGAAGCCAGAGATTATTGATAAATCTGCTGAACATAGAGAAATATCCCCAGAAACCTCAATATGGTATGGCTGTAGAATTTTCTCTTGTCTTATATGACTTTAAGTTTGAAAATATCAACTGGATCTAGGATTGGGAGGTTCAGGAGTTCAGTGCTACCCACCACCGACAGCTATAGGCTAAATACACTGTTAAAACTTACATGTTGTATAGTATACTAGAAGGACTGGACTCTGTTGCCATACCCTGTGGGAAAGGACCAAAAATGGATGGAGTGATAGAATAAAGAAAAGTTAATAACTCTGTCATAATGCAGACCATTGCATTTGTAGTAGGAGTGGAAATGTACACTATAAGCCCCGAATAGATCATCCTAAATGTCAAGTATAGGAATCCGGATCCAGCATCTTGTAAGTAGGGGATGCATCGAGCATCCACGTTTATTTCATGAAGAGGAAACAAAAAGCCTAAAGGGACTGTAATGACACACAGAGGAAGAAAATATTATTTATAGAAGACAACAAAGAAGCTCTGTGTTTATACAGAAACTAAAACATCATTTAACCACAGAAGAAACTCACCAGGGTCTAGGAGGCAACAACCAGCTAGTGGTAGGTGGGTGTAGAAAGGAAATAACATACATGCTCTATATATAATTGCAAGAAGTCCTAGAAATTCAGATGATCAGCTCTTAACAAAAGCCCATAAGGTCATAGTAAGGAAGGTCTTGTTGCTTAAATAAGAAACAATTTGTTCTTTTATCCCTGTCCTAAAAGATTGAGATGTTTAAAAAGCAGTCGTAAAATGGAGATGTATTTCTGTGCACCTGGAAACCTGTGCCTTGTGTTCAAATTCATGAAAGCCTGATTTTGCCTGTGTTAAAAAAAAAAAAAAAAAAAAAAGGCTATAGACATGAATAGAAATCTCAGTGAAGAGGATATACAGATGGCAAATGAGCACATAAAAAGAAGTTCAACATTTACCATCAGGGAAATGCAAATGAAAAGTTCAATGAGATATCACTATACATGAACCAGAATCACTTAAAACAATTTTTTAAATGATAACACCAAATGCTGGTGAGAGTGCAAAATAACTGGTGGGACTGTAAACTAGTATAGCCACTCTGGAGAGAAGTATGGAACTTTCTTACAAAACTGAACATGCCATTACCATATGACCCAGCAATTGCACTCGTGGGCATTTATCTCAGAGAAATGAAAACTTTAAGTTCATAGAAAAACTTATACAGGAACGATCATATCAGCCTTATTCGTAATAGTCAAAAAATAAAAACAATGAAAATGTCCTTCAATAAATGAATGGTTAAACTGTGGTACATCCATACCATAGAATATTACTCACCAATAAAGAAAGCAAAAAAAAAATTGATACACACAACCACTTGAATATATCTCAAGGGATTTATGCTGAATGTAAAAAGCCAATCACAAAAGGTTATATGTTGAATGATTCTATTTATTTAACATTCTAATGGCAGCATTATAGACATGAAGAACAAATTACTGATTCCAGGGGTCATGGAGGGAGGAAGGTAGTTGTGATTATAAATGAGTAGCGTGACAGATCCTTGTGATGGAAACTTTCTGTATCTTGACTGTAGTGGTGATAATCACAGGAAACTACACAGGTGATAAAATTGCGTAGAACAATACACACACGTACACAGACTTGTACATGTAAAACTGGTGAAATTGAATATGGTAAATGGATCAAAACAATTTCAATTTCCTGATTGTGATATTGTGCTATAGATATGCAAGATGTTACCACTGAGAGAAACTAGGTTAAGGGTATAAGGTATCTTTCTATTTCTTACGACTGCACATGGCTTTACAATGATGTTAATTTTTAAATAAAATTAAAGCAAGTTTGTGGCATCATTTAAATGCTACTAAACTCTCAACAAAATAACAGTCATAATATTAAAAAGAAATGTAATATTGATGTACAAGAGAACATTGGCTATGCTGAGTAACAGAAGCTGGATAAAAATGAGTACATACTGATTCCATTTATATAAAATGCTAGAAGATGTAATCTGTGGAGACAGCAAGCAAATCAGTGGTTATCTGAGGATGGGGGTGCAGAGAGGGACAAGAGGAAGCAATTGTCAGGGGGTAAAGGGAGACTTATGGGGGTGATGGGTATTTTCACACTTACAATTGTGGTGATGGTTTAACAAGTATACACATATGACCAAACTCATTAAGCGCTCACTTTAAGCGTGTGCAATTTGTTATATGTCAATTATACTTCAATAAAACCACTTAAAAGGATAGTCTCTTCAGAGAAAAAACAACAACTTTGGAAGGAATAAAGATAAAAGATATTTGGAGGGGAGATTATGTTGTTTTAGAATTCTCTGTAGACAGTTGCCTGTACTGAAAGCAGACAGCTCTTACTTCCCTGCCCTTGGGAAGCCACTGCTCCACCTTAAGTTTCTTTAGAAAGTGGGCTGATCAGTGTTGAGTTTGTGGCTTCCAATCACCATTATTTTAGTCCTCAGGGTGCTTTCAATAACTTTTAGTAGGGTGAGATTTTTGGCCCTCTGGAGGACCTTTAGTCGCTGACATCGTAGGGTGAGATGTAACAAACACTTCTATGAAGTAGGTGGCCTGGAAGTGATTTGTCTGTTTCTTGGGATGATACTGCCATCTACACACCTCAAACCACATAGGTTCTGGCAATGTACACTTTGTTGTGCCCCTCGTCCAGCCCCCTACCCCAAAGACAGAGATGCCAATCCCCTTTCCACCTTGCCTGTGGGTTCAAGTGTTAAGTAGGAAATTTATCTTCAGCACTCAGTCCTGACCCATTCCTTATCCCCACTGTCTGGTTAACTGTGATTCTGCCAGTCCACCCCCAACCTTGCAGGACTCAATGTCCTTCCCTCCTCACACACCTGCCTCTTCCCTTCCTTCCCTGCTCCTACCATGAGAGAACTCGCAGAAACACACAGAAATTTTCACAAGTTGATTGTTATTTAATTAGCATCAGTGTACCCTGACGCTGTAAAATTCAATGTCTACGCAGTTGGCCATTTCTCAGACCTCAGACTTGGCAGATATTTCTGAGGTCTCTGGCCTCACCCTGAAGTTTACTGGCTCACCAGGTCTTCGCTTGGAGGGGCGTTGCTGCACAGCACTTGGTTCTGCATGGCCTCTTGGTTCTGCTTTGCATTATTTTGATTTTGATTCAGTGTCTCATCCAGCCTGTGATAACAGCTGAAGAGTGTTGGTCTTGTAGCTTTCTTATGCTGTCTTGTAGGGTTGACAGCTTTTGCAGGGGCTTTTTTACTCAGACTCTTTTGAAGGGGTTTTCTTACTGTCGTGGCTGTCTTCAGCACCTGGAAGGACAACAGAGTGAGGTCAAAAGGACATTGGATTAGGGAGAAGAAGATGGGATATTGATGGAAAGGGAGACTTCATGAGAAGGGGTCAGGGCTGAGGAGGGGGTTTGTGCCAGGCAAGGAGAGGGTAGGATTCTTGGGGGAGAGGGAATCCATGAAGAAAACAGCTTGGGTAGGGTCATCTTATGTTGCCACCATCTCTGGACCTCAGTACATAGGGAGCCTCATTCATCTTCCCCTGTTTGGAACTTGAGGGTTTTTGGTCCATATCTGTATTAGGCTCTGGTAGTTTCCTGCACACGTCATCTGTATTGAAGCCTACCAGTGGTCTACCCCAGGCCTACTGACCATGCTATATATATAGCTCCCCAGGACAATGAAGGGGACGTACCCTTAGCCAACGGTGACTAAGGAGGGACTTAGCCATCACAAAGCGCCACTTATGACACGTCTGTGGATGTAGCTCAGACTTTTCAAAGAACCATTCCTAACACCTGGGGTGGGGTGGGAGGGATGATGAGGAGGCCAAGATGGCTCAGTTAGAGAGAAGAGTCTTCCCAAGCTGAACTGCCATCCCTCCTCATATCCCTATGTTCAATTGTGGTGGTGCACATGGTAGAGAACAAACCTTTCCTCCAAGCTATTCTCCAAGGCCACCCCTCCTCAGTGGTTTATTCTGTTATCTCCCACCCTTAATTATCAGCTAGTGTTTTGGATATCTTCCTTTAAATCCCTCCAAAAGCTATATGGCTGAATTTAAATATTGGTGGAGATATGAATCATCTTACAAACTAACAAAAAGACAGCTCCCATGAATAAACATCTCCCTACCTAGAGCATCTGGCATTAAAGCCTGCTGCTTTTGATTAAATTATCTTCTGCCAGCTCCGCAACTTAAAGGCAGGGATTAGAATTAACTGCCTACTCTTGAAGGTTGCTTTTCTTTTTTCTTTTCGTCTATTCTTGGACTCTGGCCATATTGTCATCATTGAGTTTGACGAGGTTCTTTCTCTTACATTTTTTCTATTTTTCTTTCATCCTAGAGTCCAACACTCATTTCCTTCCCACAATTAGGCACCTACTCAGATGTGTTTGAATCATGCCCTCGTATATGTTTGTACTCTTGCGAAACATATAGCCTTATGAAATGTGTGTGTGTGTGAATATGGTGCATTGTGCCATAGACCTCGTTCTGTTTCTTACCTTATGCTTTTAAGTTCAACTTATGTAGCTATATGTATCTCGAGCTAATTGTTTCTAATGCTGCATCCTATTCCATTAGAACAAATATCCCAAGTATAACTTGTCCATTCCTTCCCCTTTTGAGGGACATCTATGTTGGCTCTCCACTCCACTGTCACAAACATTGCTATGAGGAGCATTCTCATTCATGTCTCCCTACGGACTCCTGCATAGATTTTTCTGTAATATACACTCAGGAATAGAATTTCTAGGTCATAGATATCCTTAGTCTGTTTGAGCTGCTAGAACAGAATACCATAGACTGGTGGCTTAAACAACAAACATTTACTTCTCACTTTTCTGGTGGCTGAAGGGCCAAGATTAGGATGCCAACATGGTTGGGTTCTGGTGAGGGCCCTCTTCCTTCTTATGTCCTCACATGGCCTAGCTCAGTGTGTACACACAAAGAGAGAGACAACTATCTCCTGTGTCTTCCTCTTTTTCTAAGGGCGTTAATCCCATCATAAGGCCCCCATCCTCATGACCTAATCCAACTTTAATTTTCTCCCAAAAGCCCCACTTCCAAATACCATCACATCTAGAGGACTAGAGTTTCAGCATATGGATTTTGGAGGGACACAAACATTGTCTATAAGCAATATTTTTTTCTAAATATTGCCAGGTTGCTCTCTAGAGTGACAGTACCAGTCTATCTTCCCAATAGAATTATATGATTACTTGTTTCCCTGCATATTCATCAATACACAGTGTGGAAGCAACTTCTGATATGACTCACAATAATCGCAGCCTCCTGATGTTCACATGCTTGTGTAATCCACTATCCTTGAGTGTGGGCTGTACCTAGTGTCTTACTTCTAATGAGTTGAATCAATAGAAGCCAGCAAAAGTAATAGGATGTGATTAACATGATTAAGTTTCCTCTTGCTAGAACTTTGTTGCTGACAGTCTCTCTTGCCCCCTTGTTTTCTCATTCTAATGAAAGCATATTGTGTGGTACTCAGTGAAGAGACTCACATATCAAGGAACAGCTCCTGAGGACCTGAGATTTCAGTGCAACAAACCACAAGGAGCTGCATGCTACCAACACCCAGTTAGGGAAGCAGATCCTTCCCAACTGAGACTTGAGATGAGGTAGCCTTATAAGATAGGCAGAGCCAGAGGACTAGCTAAGCTGCACCCAGATTCTTGATCCATAGAAACTCTGAGATAATAGATTCTGTTGTTTCAAGCCACTAAGTTTTGGGGTAATTTTTTTTACACAGCAAGTGATAACAAAGACACTTAGTATTACCTGACTTTTAATTTAAAAAAAAATCTGACTGGTAAATAGTGTAATCTCCTTTCACTTCTATGATTACTAGTGATTCAGCTATTTAGATTTTCTATTCTTTAAATTGTTTTTTGGTTAATAATGTTTCTCATTCTATTGGATTTCTTCTCTTTTTCATGTTGGTTTTACCATTCCTTTGTATTTTATGGATACTAATTCTTTGTTAGTGAACTTTGATATGCTTTGGATAAATATCAAGGATTTATGTTCAATACTTGTGTTATCCTCCACATAGAGTTCCTGCACCGTGTGGTATGTGGTGATATCTTTATCATATACCTTTTATTTTTAAGGGGTATTATTTCATTGATCATGACCTCTAGTACTAGGTTGAATGTAGAGACAATATCAGACATGGATATCCTGAAATTTATGTGCCTAATGTGTTATAGTAATTAGGAGGAGGTTTTCTGGGTTTTATTTTGTTTTATTTGCTACAGAGACTACATCATGTTAAAGAAGTTTCCTGCTATTCTTAGGTTTTGGAAAGCACTTTGTAAAAAATAATGTGTCTTTACCAAATGCTTTTGCTCTCCCCATTGAGATGATTATTTAAATTAAATGTTTTCCTTATCTTCTTAGGGTGGGGAGTCACACAGACATATTTTCCTATCTTAAATCAGTCTTCTAGTCCTAAGACAAACCTTACTTGATTATGATGCATTATCCTATTATCATATATTATTTTACAGTCTTGTATCTATGTTCATAAGGGAGATAGCCTTTAAATTTCATTGTATGATCTGTTCTATCTCAGCTATGAAATTAAGGTTATATGAGCCTTATAAGATGGGTTGGTAAGGTTTCTCTCATTTTTTATATTCTGAAACAACTTGTGTGAGAGGTGGAATTATCTGTTCCTTGAACATTTTGTACAATATATTTCTAAAGCCATATAGATCTAGGGCTTTCCTGTATGTGGAGCAGTGGACAAGGGTGAGTCTGATGACTATTTTATTTCTGTAATAGTTACAGGCATTTGGATTTGTGAGATGGGCTAATTAATAATACCCGTTTCTTCCCTTTCCGAGTTTGGAACCTATTGGTAGATACGGATTCATCAGAGAGACATAGATAAAGCTGACTTCAAGTTGTGACTTTAGATCTCTAGCCAAGCAGACTTGCTAATAATTCACCCCTGAATTTGCTCGACTCCTTACTATATGGCAGATCAGAATTCATCCTTCAGCTGGTAGGCTGATCCTGTGAAAAGTGAGTGCATCAGAAGGGGCTGGGTGAAGCATGCCCCACTGCTTCTTACAATTTTACCAAAGAAATCCCTGTCTCTTCCTGGCGAGAAGTGAGTGAGGCTAAATGTGTTTAAAAGTTAGACCAGAGAGAATTCCCTGGTGGTCCAGTGGTTAGGACTCCATGCTTCCACTGCAGGGGGCACGGGTTCAATCCCTGGTTGGGGAACTAAGATCCCACATGCCACACAGCGCTGCCAAAAAGAAAAGAAAAGAAAAGAAAAAGTTACACTAGAACAAGTAAGAGTCTCCCAAACAATTGGCCCTTTCAGGTTTTTCTCTGCAAAATTTAGCCATTTATATTATTTCCCCCAGCAATATGCTCATTCTTCTTGGGCTTCAAGCTTATTGGCATACACTAATTCATAATATTATTTCATTACTTTTTAAATTGCTATAGTATTTTTACTTTTCTCATTCATATTTTGCTTTAGTCTTAGCTCTTTTTTTTTTCCTGATGTCTCCCTGTGGTTTATCTTATAAATCTTTTAAAGTAATCATTTCTTGATTTTATAATTATTCTTTATTTTTGGTCTGTATTTCCTCATTTGTTTATTTATATCTATCTCCTCCTTTATGGTTTCTTTCACGTTTAATCTGTTGCCCTTCATTCTAGCTTGTTAAATTGAACACAAAGCTTAGTTGTCTTCAGTATACTTTTTTGAATTCTGATAAACGTATTTAGAGCAGCAATTTTCTCACAGAGTTCTGTGTTAGCTACAAGTCACATATCTTCTACTGCTAATTCATGTTAGGAGTATCTCATTTTTATTATTTCTCCTTTAATCCAAGGATTATTAGGTAGTATGATTTTAGTTTCTAAGCATGTTAGGTGTTTAAGCTATCCTTTAAAAAACCTAATTTTATTATAGTCAAACAACGCAGTCTGTAGGATATTAACTCATTAAAGTTTTTTGAGACTTTCTTTGTAAACTTGTACATAGTCAACTTTTGAGACTATTCCTTGAGTGCTTGAAAATAATGTGTATCCTCTACTTGTGAAGGGTAAGTTTTCTATATACCAGTTTGTACTTATTAATTCTATTATTCAGATCCTCTATCTTTGCTTTTTCTCTCCTTCTCTTTTGGTTTCTTGTTGCCTGGCATAATGATTTCCATCTCTTCCCCTTCACCCACCATAATTCTGATGAGGACCACACTTGGTCAGCAGTCAGTACCTCCTCCACTGACTAATCTAGTAGGACAGTTGCCTGAGCCTAAAAACTTTTCTAGGTGTCCATCTGATGGCCCTAGGCTGAACCTTCATTGCAAAGTCCCGGAACAACTGCAAGAATTAGAAAAATGTATAGGTCTCTGGACCCCTGGTGAGTGGAGGGGAAATCCCCCTACATTTGTACTTGTGGGGAGTAGAACTGAAACATTTGAGATTTCCCCCAGCTCGGAAATTTTTAATCACAGTTGATTTTGATCTTTCACACCTTTACTTTTACTGTTATAGTGTGAGATTTTAGTGAACAGAAAGTGGGAGGCTTTGCTCTCTATTCAGGCAGTGGACATATAACAACGGCTCAGTAAATGCTTGGATGAGTGAGTGAATGATCACATGAATAAACAAATAGGCACCCGTGAGAATACTGTTACTGGGAAGCGCTAAATGTCAACTTTCACATCATCGTCTATGATTGTTGTGTTGAATAATCCTCATTTTGTTTAAATAAGCATTTCATTAACAGTAATACATATTTATACATGCCAGTAAGCCATTGGTGTTTCTTTTCCCTAATGTCCTTATTCATGTCCCTTTCCTTTAGCCTCTTTGTCCTTAATTTCTCTATTTGTATAAAGCAATTACTCTTTAATTGTGTGAAGGTCATACTGTGTTACGTAAAATTACCTTTTTTGTCAAATGTATCTGTCTAAAATGGTACCCAGATTCCCATTTGTCTTTTGAGAAATGTGTTCATCATCTTTTTGACATATAGACACTCTTAATTTTTTTCTAGTGAGCTATATTTTTTTCTTTATAGCTTATAGTTGATATGGTTTTTTAAACATATTATTGTTTGGAGCAAGTATTAGAGATTTGAAGACACTCAGGCTTTTTGTTCTCTTTTGCAAAAGCTTTAGCAAGCTCTTCTGGTATTTCTGATATCTTTAAGTACTTTTTGTCTTCTATACATGTCTTTTATGACATTTTTCACAAGTTTTAATATTTTATTGTTAGTGTCTGTCTTTCATGCTAAAAATGGGTAGGGAAATGACATTTCTACAACCACCGTAATGCATATATGAAAGCATAGCTAATTGATGGTGCCATAATTTTCTGCTGCAGCCTCAGAATCCACTTAAAAACAGCATTCTAGCCAGTCCTTACAAGTGGACAGGCATTGACAAAAAATGTATAACCTACCTGTTGTTCTGATGCCAGATCAATAGTTAGCAAAATGATGGCCAGTATACCAAATTCAGCTTGGCTGCCTGATTAGGTCAAAACAAAACAAAGAAAATAGTCATATACACATTCATGTTTCTATTTTCTATGGCTAATTTCATGCTATGAAGGCAGAGTTGAGTAGTTGTGATGGAGACCATATGGTACACAAAGCCAAATTTATTTACTTTCTAGCTCAAGAGAAAAAATTGTCCCCCCCCCCCGTGCTAGACTCATGAGCTCTTTGACGGCAGGACCTAGGTTTAATTTATCTGTGTCTTCCTGCAGATGACAGCATATAGTTGATCCTTGTCAAATGAAGAACAAAAGCAAACGAACAAAAAAAGAAACTCAGAACTTTAGAGCTGTGAGTTGAGTTTATTCAGTGTCTTACTGAGGACTACAGTCTGAGAGACAGCCTCTCAGAAAGCTCTGAGAAACTGTTCCAAAGAGGTGGAGGGGGGAGGTCAGTATATATGTGATTTTGGCGAAGGAGGTACGTGCAGTCAAGCACACATCTTGGTAGAAGGTTGCTGCTAGTCATGAGGAGCAGAGGTCTCAGGTAATGCTTTCAGTGCTTCTCTTAAGTATGGGAAGATGCAAGAATTCAGGTTCATACAAATTTTCTCCTGAAAATATCTAACTATCTGAATGCCCTTTCAGCCAGTTTTCCCAGAGCACGGAGTGCCTTGTTCCTGTTCTTCATCCTGAATGCCTTTCAGGGTGTGTGGAAGGTCAATGAACACAGTGGCTAATGACTTAATTCTTGTAGAACCAGGTGATGATCGACACTCTTTAGCTGGTATCCTTAATATACTTAGAAATAATAAGTAAGTTGAAAATAAGTAAAATAAGAACACATTTCCAATGAAGGCATCACTGTTGAAGACTAACAACTATATCATTCTCTCAAATAGCATGCTAGTTCAAATATCTACAACATTACCACTGTACTTTTCCTTCAGGTGTTATTCTAATTTCTCAAAGTAAGAACACTATTAAAATGGAGATGAGGACTAAGGGTAGAATTCCATCACTCCTGAGGCTAGGTTTCCTGTCCCAGCTGTGACTTTGGGTCATGAAATTGAAAGCTTATTTACGTTGTCTTTGTGCTATATTTTTAGGAAGGTCAGTTATTTCCACAATGAGGAAGTCTTATTCATCAGTGCCAGTTCCATATGTATTATAAAGCAGTAAAATGGATTCTAAATGCAAATTCAAAGGAAGCCAAATAAAGTTTAGAAAGGTTCTCAGACAGGATTTATCATCACTCTTACACAGGTAAAATACAACTATCTTGCTATATTTCTGTATGATCTGGTTAAATTTTTTTCTAACATTTCCTAGTGTTCTTTTGTTTTATAATTTTTTAATCATCATTCAAACTAAGCACATAGGAGGCACTCAGTAAATGTTTGTTGCATAGAGAAAAGAATTATTTTGTGACATGAGATACTTCTCAGAGATTTCATGATAAATAATGTTTTAAAAGCCAGTGTGCAGGGCTTCCCTGGTGGTGCGGTGGTTAAGACTCTGCCTGCCAATGTAGGGGACACAGGTTCGAGCCCTGGTCTGGGAAGATCCCACATGCCACAGAGCAACTAAGTCCATGCACCACAGCTACTGAGCCTGTGCTCTAGAGCCCACAAGCCACAACTACTGAGCCCATCTGCCACAACTACGGAAGCCCATGTGCCTACAGCCCATGCTCTGCAACAAGAGAAGCCCGTGCACGGCAACAAAGAGTAGCCCCTGCTCGCCACAACTAGAGAAAGCCCGTGCACAGCAACGAAGACCCAACGCAGCCAAAAATAAATAAATAAAGTTTAAAAAAAAAAGTGTGCAATGGGATGACTACAAAGGAGGAATATTTTTAAATGTTGATCTTTACCTAACTCAGTATTTACAATTAGGTCTTTCTGGAACCTGAACTAACTTTTCAAAAACTATTAGAAGAACTTCTAATAGTAAAATATTAATGAGAAAAATATCCTTTTTGCATAGAGTACCAAGAAATAGTCAATATAGGACTGGACTGTCAGTAATGACCTGATTAATATTTCTTATTGCTGGTAAAAAAAAAAATATATGCTCTCTTCCTGATAAAGCAATTTTAGGATATGAGAAGTCTATCTAAATATAAATCCAAGACTGACAAATAATTTTTTAAAATATATTTTTAAAAAATCAAATGTTTTCTATAATATTGTACTTCCACATTTTACCTTATTTGCATCACAGTTAAATCATTTGGGGGTCATATTGATGGGCCAGATTGTCAGAGCTTTGCCTTTCCATTATAAACAGCCTTTAGAGTGAAATCTCCTTTATTATATTTTTAATAAGGACCAAATAAGATTTATAGAATACATTTAATAATTTTATATTTGGGTCAGTTATTCTGCTTTTCTTTCCTTTTTTGAAACTTAATATGTGAAAATTGGTATTTTATAATCTTAAAGAAATCGATTAGACTGCATTTTTCAAACTTATTATCTTAGAGTGGCTTATAGTAATCCTTCACTTTAAAATCTCTTTTATGGGTGTTTAATATGTTGGGATATTTTACATTCTTGCTTGAGTTCTTTCTTGATGACAATTATTGAAAAAAACAAATATATGTATATATATATATATATATATATATATATATATATATATATAGTCACTGAGATTTAGGGGCCAGAAAACCAGTGTCCATGTGGGGGTAAATACAGACCACAGCTGCTTATTTTTACAAATAAAACTTTGTTGGAACATAGCTGTACACATTTACTTACATAGTGTCTGTGGTTGCTTTTGTGCTAACACAACAGAAACCTATATAGCCTACAAAGCCTAAAGTATTTGCTACCTGACTCCTTATAGAAAATGTTTACTGACCCAGTATTTTATAGATCAGAACAGTGAATCTCAGAGAAGTCCAGTAACCTGCCCAAATTCACACTATTATGTAACTGACAGAGCTGAGACTTAGATCCAGTCTCCCAGATTCTAGGACCCCTGCTTATAATGTATATATCATAATTCCTCATTATCTTATTGGGCTATTATTACTCTCCTATTCTCACCAATGATCACAGCTTTTATCTTTTTTTCCCCCAAATATTGGATATTTCATTTTATTTTCACTTTTTATAAGTCAAATCTCCAGTCAACACAACTGGTATTTGCAAACCTGCGCAACTTTTAGTTAGTTGCCACATGAAGTCTTAACAAAAATCTTCTAGATTTACCATAAAAAAGGAGCCTGCTAAGAAGACTGGCAATAGCAGAAACCAGAGTATATGAAGGCTCTGTCATACATGCATTTTTAAAATATGGCATTACCTAGAGTTTTTTTAAATATATATATAACTAGAGTTTTAATGACGTGTACAGTAGGAAAATAAATGAACACATAAAATGCTGTTAGAGAAATTTGAATATCACATTGAAAAATCGATTCCATTTTACAAAAACTAGCTCTTCCCACAAGACATTGTGGTTTACAGAGGCTAAATTTTGAAATCTGCTGTCTATATCCATAAATCTATGTATCTATCCAGTGATATATATATATATATATATATATATATATATATGTATATATAC
>NC_041234.1:115293519-115298877 GCF_002837175.3 Physeter macrocephalus
GTATCTATCCAGTGATATATATATATATATATATATATATATATGTATATATACATCTTGGCATGGATGTCCATGGAGTGATCTGAAGAGTAAATGAGCTGCATAATCATGTGCATAGTGTGTTCTAATGTTTATAGGAAAATAAAATAAACAACCCATAGAGGGCATTATAGTGGAATTTCTCTCCCTCCCCCACTGACCCCCGCCTTCCTCTCCCTCTCCCTCTTTCTCTTTTCCTCCCTCTTTCTCTCTCTCTTTCTTTGTGTATGACAAATATACTTCAATGAAACCCATGAGGTAGATAATGGGGGTTAAAATGGGATGTAAAGAGAAAATTATGTAGTGGGAGATTATAAAATGTGGCATTATGTGCCTTACAAACCACTACTGCATATCAATGCTTAAGCTATGATACATTACTTTATATATAAAAATTTCAATAGAAAAATATATTTTCTAAATCGCTTTCTTTGGGATATTAGCAAGTCTTTCAGCTTCTACAAATCCTAAATTTCTCCACCCATGGAAATGTGATAAATAGAACCTAATCTTATCTCTTTGATTATAGTAATGATAGAGTGTTTTGAAGTTTTCTTTTCCCACTGTAGTCTCTGTTGCTTCAGTATCTTTTTGTTTTTCTGCTTGTTTCTGTATTATTCTTCATTTCTCCTGCTTGAAGTTTTTCTCAGATGTCTGATAATCCTTGATTGCTTATGATTAAAGATGGGGGAATAAAATGATGTTGGAAGTTCTGAGTGTGTGGGTCTAATTTGTTGACTGAATTTTTCTGTACAATTATCTGGATGCAATTTTTTAATCAAGGAATGCCACATTTTTGTATCTTTATGTCATTCTTTTGTGTCTGATGAAGTTTAACGGAAAAGGGACTGCTAATCTGCTTTCTAGATGGTAAAAATCTGGCTGCCAGAGATTTGGGAGCAACACTCAATGAGAATGGAGGAAGGAGAGCCTGGAATTCTCAGCATTCAATATGCACATGGTCCATGGTCACTTAACATCCCTGTTTTTTAGGACCCATACCCTCAAATGTGCCAGGTATTACCAGAGAATAAACCTCCAGGTATCTGCTGGAGTAGGAGAAAGAGTTCCCTAAGGCATAGACTAAATAAGGAGATCTAGAAATCTGACTGTTTTACCCTACCCCTTATTTGAGCCTCTCCCTTTCATGCCACATTTCATAAGTACCTGGGGCTAATATTTCCTGAATCTTTGAGGATTCTGTAATATACATCTGGTTGGTTCTCAGCTTTTCCTAAGGGCTTTTTGAAATTCAGTTTTCTTAGTTCTGCTAAGTTAATTATCACTGGTTCATTTGCTTTCCAACTTCCAGAATGCTGTTGCTGTTTTATTCACTCCTGTTCTCTCTGCCCTTGTGGATCTTAGTGGAGTTTTCAGAGCAAGTGAAATTAGATTTGTATATTCAATCTACCATCTTATTTTCTTATGCCTCTGAAGTAAAGCACTAGGGATTTATACATTTATGAAACCTGGAGTAGTCTTCATGGCAGAGGTTCAAATATATAAACTACATTTAATTTGGAAATGAGCTACATCTGAATTCTTCAAGGAATTAAATCAAAATATATATGCAATGAAAGAAAATAGTTTTTTATTGTTCCCAGTTTGTCATTTAGCCTTTATTGAAATTGTGAAGGCTAAAAACATTTGTTTTAGGGCTTCCCTGGTGGCACAGTGGTTAAGAATCCACCTGCCAGTGGAGGGGGCATGGGTTCGAGCCCTGGTCCGGGAAGATCCCACATGCTGCAGAGCAACTAAGCCTGTGTGCCACAACTACTGAGCCTGCACTCTAGAGCCCACAAGCCACAAGTACTGAAGCCCGCAAGCCTAGAGCCTGTGCTCCACAACAAGAGAAGCCACTGCATTGAGAAGCCCACGCATCGCAATGAAGAGTAGCCCCCGCTCACCGCAACTAGAGAAAGCTCGCACACAGCAACGAAGACCCAACGCAGCCAAAAAACCAAAAAAACAAACAAACAAAAAAACACATTTATTTTATATAGGCTCTATTCTTCTGATATCAAGTAAACAGCCTGGCTTCCTATTTATTAGGTTTGAAAAACAATTTTAAAACTTTTAGTCCCTCTTCTGGCAGTAGGCTTGTCACTGGGAACAATTCCAAGTGTGGTAGGTATGATGATTACTTGGTAATAATGTCATATTATGCCATAAATTGAGATTATTAGCATCGTTTGAAACCAAGAGAAGAACGAAGTTAAAGGGGCCTGGCTGTACAGTATGACTGAACAGGACAAGGGGCACAAATTTACAATATCAAAAGGAAATTGTGTTCTGTTGGAATGAAATGAGATGGAAAATACATTATCAACTGCAAAGGAGTAATGACAGAGTTTTTGCCATCAGTGTGCTTGTTTTCTCCAGTAACACACTGCTGTTGGACTGTTGCTAGTATTTAGGTATCAAAATGATATTTCAACCTGTCATAGGCTTTTAACAAATTACATTTAACACAACATTAGAAATGAATGAAATTACTTTTCAGAATGGGTATTCCATCCCTAAAGTCCACAAAAGATATGTGCTCACTGTATGGAGAGCAGTCCTTTAGAAGAAATAGAAATAAAACTAGGAGCTAAAATTAAAGTTCCTGATCTGAAAGAGCTTAAAATATAGGTCAGGTCCTAGAGACACAGCCTATATCCATATATCTATATCATTTCAATGTGAGAGAAAACCATGAGGAAGGATATAGGAAAATTAAAGTCAGTAGAAGGATAGTGGATCAATTTTTAAATGACAGCTATAAACTGGCCTTATGTTTTGCAATTTTATTCATTCATTTACCAATATTGTTCATGCTGGATTCTCTGCTTGGTGCCTGGAATATAGACCTGAAAATATTAATCACTACTACTGTCTACTGAATGCTTACTATGCAACAGGACTTGTGGTAGGCAGACTATTAATATGCCCTTTCTTATTTATTCCTCACAAGAACTTTGAGTGACAGTCATTATTATCCCTGATGACTTTTCTAATATTTATCAGTTAGGGTCTCCATAAGAAACAAAGAACCTATTCAGATTAGGATCATTTGTGGAGGAGGGTAGGTTCTTATAAAGGAACTGATTATAAAGGTGTGGGTAGGATAAAGAGGAAACTCAAAGAATAATGCATGAACTGGTTAGTAGTGGCAAAATTGTTACCACCCCCAGTGTGAAAGGACCTGGGCAGGGTAGAGGACTGTGTAAAGCTGGACTCCTGAAGAGGAACAGTGACAGTCTGTCTAGGGACACAACCAGTCTGGCATTAGCCACCTAGCTGAAAGGTCACCAGGGGAATAAATGCTTTGATCTCACTGCCCTCCCTCCTTCAGTCTCCTCCTTGGGGTTTTTTTTATTAATCAAATTCAACCCCAAACTAGGTGAGCCTGTTTATGCATTTCCTATCAGTCAGCCCACTGGGAAGAAAGTTGGATGGAGGATGGTGGAAAATAGATATGGAGGGATGCACATATCCCGTACATAAGGCCACACAATAAATAACAGTTACAGAATTTGAACCCAGGTATAAATGGTTCCATTGTCCATGGGTTTTTCATGAAACATTTCAATCTTACACAGTTCTGCCTTGATAAGATCATAATTTGGTGGGAGAGGCATTCTTGTTAACAACTACAATACTCCCACAAATGAAATGAGCTAGGGTAAGAAGATAAATTAGTGATTTTAAGACACACCTACCTCTAGCTTATAAAATTCCAAAGGCTTACATTTTGCTGTGGCTTTAGATTTTGCCAGGATCCTGGAGTCTACTTTAGTCTGAAGCTTCTAGAGCACTATGACCCAGAGATAAATTAGACATCTCAAAGAGCTCAGTTTACTATGATATATATATATATATATATATATGTATATACAGACATATGACATATATATATGTCATATGTCTGTATATACATATATATACATATATATGATATATGAGTATTATATATATGCATGTATATATGTGTGTATAAACACACACACACAAACACCTAACTACAACACAAGTGTCCTTATCTCTAGAAATTGCAGGAACAATGCCCTGCGTATCACAGAGGAGGAAACTATTCGAATATGACTGAAGATTGGAGAAACAAGGAAAGGTTTCATAGAAGTGACATTAAAATAGGAACAAGAGAATCAGGAAGTACTTAAGGTTAACTGAATCTGAAATTCTAGAATCTTTATCGGGAAAGGTCAACTCCCAGGGCATGACTAACCCATCTTTTACCTTGCAAATCTGGGACCAAAGTCTGATCTCCAAGAATTTGGTCTACTGGGGAGGAGGGCCCAGGTGGAAGAAAACGGAGAATTGACTATACATCAGGCCTATTCTAAGGTAAAGCAAAATTGTAGTGGGGGCTTTTACTGCTTTTGGCAACATTTTCTCATCTTTCATTGAAAGGATTAATATGGTTTTCTTCTGGCAAAGCCTATTTGTCATCAAGATAAAGTTTCTGTCCCCTAAAACATATTTTAGTGAACTTTATGAAACTAAAATGAAAGTAGAGGTGGAAATGCAATCTTCATTCAAGGCAGAGTACAATCTTTATCACCACATTTCATTATTCACACAAAATCTTACTTTAATTGTCCTTCAATATGTTCTTGGAATTCATCCAAAAGGTGAGATTTTAATACAGATATTAGCAGCTCAATACTTATGAATCAAACGGAAAAGGAATTCTTCTTTGATTCACTTCTAAGTCTTTGGCTAACTTATTAGCATCTCTTAATTATGGCAGAGCAAATCCGAAAGCATATAAGCAAAATACATGCTAAAAATTCTAAGCTCTTTAACTCAGTGAATACGTCATTTAACTGTTCTCTGGGAATACGTTTACTTTCTTTTTTTTTTTTATATATATATATATATACATATATCCCCATATCTCCTCCTGCTTGCGTCTCCCTCCCACCCTCCCTATCCCACCCCTCTAGGTGGTCACAAAGCACCGAGCTGATCTCCCTGTGCTATTTGGCTGCTTCCCACTAGCTATCTGTTTTACATCTGGTAGTGTATATATATCCAAGCCAGTCTCTCACTTCGTCCCAGCAGACACTTTGCCCTCCCCGTGTCCTCAACTCCATTCTCTATGTCTGCATCTTTATTCATGTCCTACCCCTAGGTTCTTCATAACCATTTTTATTTTTTTCAAGATTCCATATATATGAGTTAGCATACGGTATTTGTTTTTCTCTTTCTGACTTACTTCACTGTGTATGACACACTCTGTGTCCATCCACCTCACTACAAATAACTCAATTTCATTTCTTTTTATGGCTGAGTAATATTTCTTTGTATATATGT
>NC_041234.1:115300019-115301495 GCF_002837175.3 Physeter macrocephalus
TATATTCTTGCCTCCTTTATCAAAGATAAGGTGACCATATGTGTGTGGGTTTCTCTCTGGGCTTTCTATCCTATTCCATTGATCTATATTTCTGTTTTTGTGCCAGTACCATACTGTCTCGATTACTCTAGCTTTGTAGTATAGTCAGAAGTCAGGGCGCCTGATTCCTCCTGCTCCCTTTTTTCTTTCTCAAGAATGCTTTGGCTATTTGGGGTCTTTTGTGTTTCTATACAAATTGTGAAAGTTTTTGTTCTAGTTCTGTGAAAAATACCATTGGTAGTTTGATAGGGATTGCCTTGAATCTGTAGATTGCTTTGGGTAGTAGAGTCATTTTCACAGTGTTGTTTCTTCCAATCCAAGAACATGGTATATCTCTCCATCTGTTTGTATTGTCTTTAATTTCTTTCATCAGTGTCTTATAGTTTTCTGCATAAGGTCTTTTGTCTGCTTAGGTAGGTTTATTCCTAGGTGTTTTATTCTTTTTGTTGCAGTGGTAAATGGGAGCGTTTCCTTAATTTCTCTGTCACATTTTTCATCATTAGTATATAGGAATGCAAGAGATTTCTGTGCATTAATTTTGTGTCCTGAAACCTTACCAAATTCATTGATTGGCTCTAATAGTTTTCTGGTAGCATGTTTAGGATTCTCTATGTATGGTATCATGGCATCTGCAAACAGTGAGAGCTTTACTTCTTCTCTTCTGATTTGGATTGTTTTATTTCTTTTTCTTCCCTAATTGCTGTGGCTAAAACTTCCAAAACTATTTTGAATAACAGTGGTGAGAGTGGGCAACCTTGCCTTGTTCCTGATCTTCGTGGAAATCCTTTCAATTTTTCACCACTGAGGATGATGTTGGCTGTGGGTTTGTCATATATGACCTTTATTACTTTGAGGTAAGTTCCCTCTATGCCTACTTTCTGGCGGGTTTTTATCATAAATGGTCATTGAATTTTGTTGAAAGCTGTTCCTACATCTATTGAGATGATCATATAGTTTTTATCCTTCAATTTGTTAATGTGGTGTATCACATTGATTGATTTGCGTATATTGAAGAATCCTTGCATTCCTGGGATAAACCCCACGTGATCATGGTGTGTGATCCTTTTAATGTGCTGTTGGATTCTGTTTGCTAGTATTTTGTTGAGGATTTTTGCATCTATATTCATCAGTGATATTGGCCTGTAGTTTTCTTTCTTTGTGACGTCTTTGTCGGGTTTTGGTATCAGGGTGATGGTGGTCCGTTAGAATGAGTTTGGAGGGTTCCTCTTTCTGCTCTATTTTGGAAGAGTTTGACAAGGATAGGTGTTAGCTCTTCTCTAAGTGTTTGATAGAACTCGCCTAGGAAGCCATCTGGCCCTGGGCTTTTGTTTGTTGGAAGAGTTTTAATCACAGTCTCAATTTCAGTGCTTGTGATTGGTCTATTTATATTTTCTATTTCTTCCTGGTTCAGTCTCAGAAGGTTGTGCTTTTCTAAGA
>NC_041234.1:115302530-115320162 GCF_002837175.3 Physeter macrocephalus
TTTCTAGGTATTTTTTGATTTCCTCTTTGATTTCTTCAGTGATCTCTTGGTTATTAAGTAGTGTATTGTTTAGCCTCCATGTGTTTGTATTTTTTACAGATTTTTTTCCTGTAATTGATATCAAGTCTCCTCGCGTTGTGGTCGGAAAAGATACTTGATACGATTTCAATTTTCTAAAATTTACCAAGGCTTGTTTTGTGACCCAAGATATGTTCTATCCTGGTGAACGTTCCATGAGCACGTGGGAAGAACGTTTATTCTGTTTGTTAGAGATGGAATGTCATATAAGTATCAATTAAGTCCATCTTCTTTAATGTATCATTTAAAGCTTGTGTTTTCTTATTTATTTTCATTTTGGATGATCTGTCCATTGGTGACAGTGGCATGTTAAAGTCCACTAGTATGATTGTGTTACTGTCGATTTCCTGTTTATGGCTGTTAGCATTTACCTTATGTATTGTGCTCCTATGTTGACTGCATAAATATTTACAATTGTTATATCTTCTTGGGTTGATCACTTGATCATTATGTAGCGTCCTTCTTTGTCTCTTGTAATAGTCTTTATTTATTTATTTATTTTTGCGGCACATGGGTCTCTCACTGCTGTGGCCTCTCCCGTTGTGGAGCACAGGCTCCAGATGCGCAGGCTCAGCGGCCATGGCTCACGGGTCCAGCCACTCTGCGGCACGTGGGATGTTCCCAGACTGGGGCACAAACCCGTGTCCCCTGGATCGGCAGGTGGACTCTCAACCACTGCGCCACCAGGGAAGCCCAATAAGAGTCTTTATTTAAAGTCTGTTTTGTCTGACATGAGAATTGCTACTCCAGCATTCTTTTGATTTCCATTTGCATGGAATCTCTCTTTTCCATCCCCTCACTTTCAGTCTGTATGTGTCCCTAGGTCTGTAGTGGGTCTCTTGTAGACAGCATATATATGGGTTTTGTTTTTGGATCCATTCAGCTAGTGTATGTCTTTTGGTTGGAACATTTAATTCATTTAAGGTAATTATAGATATGTATTTTCCTATTACCATTTTCTTAATTGTTTTGGGCTTGTTATTGTAGGTCTTTTCCTTCTCTTGTGTTTCCTGCCTAGAGAAGTTCTTTTAGCATTTTTTGTAAAGCTGGTTTGGTAGTGCTGAATTCTCTTAGCTTTTCCTTGTCTGTAAAGCTTTTAATTTCTCTGTCGAATCTGAATGAGATCATTGCTGGGTAAAGTAACCTTGGTTATAGGTTTTTCCCTTTCATCACTTTAAATATGTTCTGCCACTCCCTTCTGGCTTGCAGAGTTTCTGCTGAAAGATCAGCTGTTAACCTTACGGGAATTCCCTTGTATGTTATTTGTTGTCTTTCCCTTGCTGCTTTTAATATTTTTTCTTTGTATTTAATGTTTGATAGTTTGATTAATATGTGTCTTGGCGTGTTTCTCCTTGGATTTATCCTGTATGGGACTCTGTACACTTCCTGGACTTGATATATATTTCCTTTCCCATATTAGGGAAGTTTTCAACTATAATCTGTTCAAGTATTTTCTCAGTCCTTTTCATTTTCTCTTTTTCTTCTGGGACCCCTATAATTCGAATGTTGGTGCATTTAATGTTGTTCCAGTGGTCTCTGAGACTTTCCTCAATTCTTTTCATTCTCTTTTCTTTATTCTGCTCTGCAGTAATTATTTCCACTGTTTTATCTTCCAGGTCACTTATCCGTTCTTCTGCCTCAGTTATTCTGTTATTGATTCCTTCTAGAGAATTTTTAATTTCCTTTATTGTGTTTTTCATCATTGTTTGTTTGCTCTTTAGTCCTTCTAGTTCCTTGTTAAACATTTCTTGTATTTTCTCCATTCTATTTCCAAGATTTTGGATCATCTTTACTATCATTACTCTGAATTGTTTTTCAGGTAGACTGCCTTAGATATAGGTTTTCAATAATGAGAATATTTCTCTCCCAGTCCTTTCCAATATTACTGTACTTGACAATAGCAGAAACCAACCTGCAGCCTTAGTAATAGTATCTAAATAAATATGAAAACTTCTGGAAACTTACTAGGAAGCATTTTTTTAAACAGAATCAAATTATTTTCTATGTACCTTTACAGTGGGCACAATTTTTAAGATGACTAGTTCAATACTTAACCACTTATTGTTGGGTAACTGAACCTCTATGAAGGGAAGTGACTTTACCAAGATCATCTTGTTTGTTTTGTTGCCCTTTATTTCCAGAATTTAATATAGTGATCTGTCTAACCATCCTGGTTCATAGTTATGCAACCAGCTTCAAGTCCTCCTTCTAAAGCAAATCTACTCTGCCACCTCCATACCAAGATGTATTGATTCCACATGAGAAATGTACGTTAAATTCAGTACCTCATTGCCTTTCCCTCTATTACTGCTCTAGTTCAAGCTACCATCATGTCTTTTTATACAATTTTGATGAATCCCTTTCAGCTACCAGGAAGGGTCAACATTTAAAAATATAAAGCACAAAGATAATATTAATTCAATCTCAACTATCCAAGCTCCTCTTTAACTGCTCATTTAACACCCAATCCAACCAACCAATCCAAGTACACATCCAACTCTCTAGCAAAATGTGGTTCTCTTTCTTCCCCAAACATGCAAATCTTACACACTTTCAAAACATATTGTTCTCTCTACCTAGGAGGCTTTTACTTTTTCTTGCCTACTGAATATCTGTTCCATCTTTTGAGATGCTGCTCATATGTAATTTTTTCTTCAAAATCTTCTCTGCTACCCAGAGCAACGAAACCCTGCCTTCTCTGTTTGCTCACAGCATTATGCACAAGGTTGTACCATAAACCTTTTCTTTTGTTGCGATATTCTTGAAGGCAGGGGACGTGTATTACTCAACTTTATATTTCTCATGTCTACTGCCGTGACTGGAACATAATAGAAACTTTGATATTTGCAGAATGAATCATTTAATGAATTAATTACAATCAAGTTCTAGTTGTCAAGACCTATATATATATGAATATATTATTAAGTGGTAGCTCTCTGTTGCCATTTCCATCAGTATTACAAGGTCTGATACAAATGGATTAATTGGCACTGGGGGAGCTTGGTCTTTAGGTTGCAGCTTTGCGGGGGCATCCCTTCATTTAACAGTCTCTCATAGGGAGTTGCCAATTGATAGTAGCCAGTGGAGTAATAGAATAATAAATGGCTTTCCAGTAAAACGAATTTTGATGTGCAAGGCATACATGTGCCAACAAATTGCAGACTTAACACATTATTGCATACCTCACCTTTGAGTAATGTAAGGAGGATCTGGGGAGTCTCTTCTGGACTCACCTGAGGCTGCTTATCTTGATCTTTCAATCCGAGAGATATTAAGGGTAAAAACCTCATTCTCAAGGTGTGCTTTCTGACCTTTTAGGCATTTCCCTGTCATAATGTCCAGGGAGTTAGGGAGGGCAATATTTGAGACTCAAGATTAGCTGTAGGTCTTGCCATCTGTACATAATGATTTTTGGATAAATTTTTTCATGACTCAATTCTGTAATGAATGGAAAAGTTTACTAGATATATTAAACCATATTGAGACGCCCACTTACAGCTTTCTTCTTCAAATGTGACTGAATAGAAAGGACTAAATAAATATTGTTTTATTCAAAATTTGTACATTCAATTATTGCCGGAGCATGGCAAGGTCATTCCTTCACTCACTGATTTATTAATATTTTGAACCCCCACAGTATACCAAATGTTGGACCTGCACTGGATATACAGTGATGTACAGGACTGACTGTTGGTCCCTCCCATCCTAGAACTTACAGTCTATTGAGAAAACCAATACATGTTTATTAGGCATCCATTATGTGCCCAGAACTCCTCTTAGCAATGGGGGGTAATTGTTTTAAAAATGAAGAGGTACAAAGCATACTATAATGCCTTCAAGGAGCTTGCAGTTTGGAAGGAAAAGTGAATTAAGACACTGATCTTCACTGGTTAAATAAAGAACCGTTTTATACATGGTGTGCTTCCCGAAACAGCCTCAGCCATTGTGTCAAATTTTGTGTGTCTCCCCAGATTCCTGGTACCTGTAAAAATCCACTTCTGTTCACTAAATAGAATGTTTCTTTGTGGTGCTACTCCTCACATGAAGCTGTATCTGGTGTCTATTAGGGCTTGTCTTCAGACTGTACTATGAACAACATCATGTCTGAATCACAATGGTAATATAGGGGATGTAGAAATATGTCTTAAAATTCTGTTTATAATTAAATAATCTTGATTAGAACAAGAAAGGATACAGCAGGCATCAGCCTCTGAATTCAGGATATTCTTATTCTGAATATTGTCATTTTCTCTCCCTTTTAAAAAGAAAAATGCAGGCTGTCTAATATTCAGAACTTGGAGAATGAAAATATTTGATTTAAAATAGATTGGATATCATTTTGCTTGGGTAAGCACTAACTGGCCAGATAAATGCTTGATGTCTGACCTTGCCATATCTTGTTTTCCCAAGTAAACTAAACGAATTAGACAATGAAATATGAGTTTCCCATTTCTGCTGCACTTGAACCTTTGAGGGGAGGTACCAGTGAGAATATAGCCTTCCCCTGTCTTCTGGATGGGATGGCACGATGAAGAGGGCCATATTTTACTACTTCAGGTGATGCTTCAAGTTTCATTTTGACTTTGTCTTGTATTCTCCTATACAAAGAAGCAAATAGACAAAATTCGGGGGCCCAGCCATGAAATGTTGGCCTAGGAGAGGTCACCAATGTAATATCCATTCTCTGACACATGAGCCCTGAGGAAGTTTACAGTTTATGAAAATCTTCTATTTGGGGATCAGAGTAGCAATTAGGAGGATGGAGAGTTGGTACCATTTGCCTTTTCTTTTGGTTTATTATTATTATTTTTTGTTCTTGCACCTTATAAATAAGTTTTCCCAGCTTTAGTTTTTAGTTAATGAGGTCAAAAGTATTTACGGTTGAACTGTGGATGGACTTAGGGAAATTGAAATAGATCGCTATAAATTAGGTGATATCTGGAAGCAATCCAAACAAGATAGATACCTATCACCTCCCTCAATTTTCTTCTGGAAGGTATTCATGAGAGTGGCATCTTTGAAATTTGCAGCATTTCTGAATTATAGTGCAGGCACATTTCATTATCATAGCTTTGTCTAGAAAATTTCACTCTAGAGACAATAGCCAGAATTTTTTTGTGTGAGGAGTGTTCCTCTGTCAATACATTTTTTTCCAGTCGATAGTGCCAAAAATCAGCAAAGGGAAAATCCTTGGCGTCTGTGTATTTAACTAGAGCTGTTGTGTTCATCCGTTTGGTGCAGCTCCCCTATTCAGGAAAACAGCATTTACCTACCTCTCCCCAGTCTCTAAAACCTTTGGCTCTGGTTGGTTTTTGATGCAGAGGACCTCTGGAAAGCGGGCTAGCCTTTTCCTGTTCTGTGGACCCCACCATGTGCTTGCCTCTCCTACAGATTTCCAGACCCTTCACCATTTGTCTTGTAACTTTGAGTATGATGGGTTCGCTGGGGGGGGGAAAGAAGAGGATCTCAATATCTCCCAAATTACTTTTGGGTTGACTTTATGATATACCAGTTTGGACTAAATAGAAAGTTGTGATGTCAGTTTGACAAGGAAAACTAAATTTTGCTTCAATCCGGATAATATCAGTGAATAACAAATTGCTTTCTTTTGCCTTTCAAATGCCTTATACAAAACAAAACAATTTGTTTTTGTAACATTAGAATCTACATAGGAGGGCAGTGTCATCTTTAGTGTGTAAATATCATGACTTTGTTCAGTTGAAGTGCTTTATGAAGGAAAACCTTTGTTACTTCATTGACCAAAAAGATTTTTGTTTATTTTTACTTGTAGTATTAATTTGGGGTTAGGGATCGAGAATTAAAATTCTCTTACAGATTTTGTTAACTTCCTGAGCACACATCAAAATATGGCATTAGGCAGAATTTATAGATACATAGTTTATAAGACATTTCCAGAGAGAAGAAAAGTTTTCCTAAATAAAACAGAGCACTTTAATTATGAGAGATTTGCATCGATTTTAATAACTGAAAAATGTTGATGCTCAACTGAAAATATTAGTAAAGAAATTTTTACTATTCAGCTTGGTTACAAAAATTTGTCATGTAACAATTAAGAGTGGGTAACAAAGTCTTTGAAAGGGAAGGGTTTATGTATTTTAATAAATGATACACAATTATACCCATACTTGGAGGCTATAAAATTTCTCTAATAAAAGATTACAGGTATGGTGGTGGAAATTTTGGACTCCTCATTTTGCCAGCTGTTGTCTTTCACTTAATTTCTTTTTATTAATTTTAAATAAAATTCACTTATTCATGAGTATGTAACTATCCAGAAACAGTTTTTGTTACCAATTATGTATGAAAGAGCTATCAGAACTTTTTTTTTTAATCTCATAAAACATTTAGCGATGCAAGAAACATTCCATTAGGGAATAATGAAATCGTACCTGGATCCTCTGACTTCCTTACTAACACTATACTTGTAAGAGGATATACACAATTTGTCATGTATGACAAAGGAGAAATTTGGTTTTAAAACACATTGATCAGAACAAAAAAAATCAAAGAGAATGTATATGAGGCTTAGGAGAGTTTTCTGAAGACTTAAAAATCGTGCTCATATCTTTAAAACTAGAAGGTAAAATGACCCTGAAAATTTCAGATTTTTCCATTCTATTCATATCCCTGGAAATGTACCTGAAAAAATTACTAGTATGTTTCTGTGGTTAATTAACAGGGACTGAATGGGGTTCCAAGGAGCACTCAAACATGACCACGATATCCTCAGCCTTCTTTCATGTTCTCGATTAAACAAATAAATGTCAAGGCCTGCCATGCAGTGAAACTATCTAATAAAATGAACATATATAAGTGGCAGGATTTAGAAATGGAAAAAGTCTGATCTACCTCGTTTTGAACATGAGGAAACAGCCCAGAGAATTGAAGATGGGGTTTGCTCAAGGTCACCCAGTAAGTCAGTATCAAATCTGAAGCTAATCCAGATTTACTGACTGCCCAAACCTGGGGTCTTGCTAAGAGCATGTGTTCTGCTTCAGGTGATGTTTTTGTAGCCAATGTTGCCTGGCTGCTTGCTGCGATGCTGCTTGTTTTCTATTCAAATTTTCATCATTCACCTTGATAAGGTACCTCAAATGTCTCACTGTGCAATTAGCAAACAGTGGTCCACAGCCTGACTATGAATCCACAGTATTGCTTGTGCACAGAGAGTCTCACCTTGGCATCAAGAAATAATTTCCCCTTAATCGTGCATGATGTTAACTTGATTAGTGTGGCTCAAAATACAACAATTTTCCCCATGCCATTTTCCATGGCCTTCATTTAACCTGCACTCCAGACATGCTGGCCGACTTGGACAGTTCTTGGGCTGCCATTTTCATGCCATTGTGTCATTGCTCCAGCAGTTCTCAAGCCGTAATGTCTTCTCCACAATCACTTTTCTGTCTTCCCAAATTCTTTCTCACTGAAAATAAGGGAAAACAACACAAATGATCCAGCAACAATATGCACAAAAAACATGAACAGTTCATTTATAGAAGAGGAAATGCAACTTGTCAATAAACATAAAAATGTTCAACCTCATTAATACCAAAGTGCAAAGGAAAATGAAATGCCATTTCTCATCTTGGAGATCAGCAAAGATATGTTTGCTAATAAGCACTATTAATGAAAATAGGGGGGGATAAGCAACCCCATGAACTGTTGGTAAGAGTGTATATTTATATATCCTCTCTGGGTGAGCAATTTGGCATTATCTGTCAAAATGAAAAATCCAAGAACTATTTAAATCTAGAAAAGACAATTCTAGAACTCAGATAGAAATATTCCCGTGTACATTAAAGCGTTGTGCTTATGTGTATATATGTGTGTGTATTCATGCAAAAATGTATACATGCGTGTGGCTTAGGTCAGTTAAGTATTAACTACACACAGGATAATTCAAACTTTATGTGGAAATAACAGTTCCTCACACTTAGGTGGTACTTTATAGAATCCAAAACACATTCTTATTTATTTTCTCATTGGAAACTCAGGAATTGGTATCTTCTAATAATTTTTAAAACAAAGCAAGTTTATATTCCATTACATTCATGTGAAGTGATTTTCAGGAAAGGGAGCTGGTTAGGAGGACCCAAAGAAATACTGCTTGTGCAACTGGCTGTCTAAATCTTCACGTGGGTGGGGGTGAGGGAGGATGGAAGAGGATACAAGATGGTGGAACAGGCTAGAAGACAAGGGCTGTGAATGAACAAGACAGGAAATAGACAAAAGCAGACCCTTGGGATCACCCGCTTCTTTGCCAGACATTTCCTCTCATTCATAAAGAAATTTCCCATCTGCCTGTTTTGTTTTGAAAATGATTACCTCCCATGTACCCTTCCTCAGACCCAAGGAGCTAGACATCTGCAGAGAACCTTAAAATCAGTACCCATTCCAAAGACAGCATGACCTGTATTTATTCTGAATGATTCTGTACATTACATGTGAACGTGTGTCATTTAATTTCATTTTATTTCATTTCATTTTTATCTATCTCCAACTGATTAAAGGAAAGCAACATCCAGGGAATGAGCTAAATTTGAACGTTTATGCTTGATAAAATATTCAATATGCCAGTAGCTGGAGTTTTTTTTTTTTTTTTTCCTGAACTCAGAACAGTGCTGTGAAATCATCCTTCCATCTTTTCTAAATATCTTATTGCAAAGAAACTCTTGCCAAAACACACAACCACCAACTTTCCTCTAATTAACCCTGACGGAATTGTTTTTAAAGTTTTAATTTCCAGGACACAGGTGTAAACTTAAGTTCTAATAATGAAAGACATGGGTTTCTTTTTTAGCTTTTTATTTCCTTTGCTGACAAATGGGAAAACCCACTGTTTTCTTCAAGGATAATTTTCCAAAGGCAGAGGAGGGGTTGGAAAGCAATTGAGTTCTTCTCATGAATGGAGATCATAAAACACAAAGACAAAACATTTAGGCCTGCCTCAGACAATAATGCCAGGTTTATTCATGAGCTCAGAGCAGTCAGAATCACCTGCATACATGTACATATATGTGCACCTATGTGAGCACACATACATTAACACCAGTGGTGAATAGAAGAGAGGATAAAAAAAATCTGTGCTAACAAGAGGCAAGTGGCCAGTACTATAGTGTTGATAACACACCAAACACAAAGTAGGAACTGAAGAATTGGAGGATTCTGGCAGAGCACTTACATTTTGAGAGACAGAAGGAGGAAGAGTGAAATTAGCAGTCAGGGTTATAAGATCCAGATGCCAGCTTCAGGCTGAACCTTAGATACGGGCAGAGATTCTTAATTGTCTATCCAATAAACTTGCTCTCCTGATTCTGTATTATGCCACGATTTTATTTTGGATAGCAACATGACCAACTAAAAAATATTTCCTATTCTCCTTTGCAAGAAGTTGCCATGTGACAGTTCTGGCAAATGAAATAGCAGTCAAAGTCATTGGGTAGCATTTCTGAACAAAACCGTCAAACGGATCTGAGTCTGCTGGCACACAGATTTTTGCCCCTCCCCACTCTTTCTTCCCCCTTTCTTTCCAAAGGGAAACAAGATGGTTAGAGCTGCAGTAACCATCAATGAGATCATGAGCTGACCTTGTGGATGGGGGACCTACTATGGGAAGCAGACCAGAAAGAAAGAAGCAACCTAGGACATTGCCTTTACAGAGCCGCCGCACAAGCCCCAGACTGCCTACCTGCAGACTCTGGAAAAAGAAAAACAACATACCATTTGTTTAATCCTCTGTGTTTCAGTTTTCTGTTATTAGCAACTGAATGCAATCCCCAGCTGATTCAGAGAGATGTTTGAACCAGACAAGGTTTGCTAATTGAAGACTCTTCCAATTCTGAGAATGTGGGGTGCTGAAAGTGTCCCTCTACTTCCACTAAAACCCACTAAGTGACACCTATCAAAATTCAGGGAGGCAGGCAAATCACCCATGTACACCAGAAGAAAGTCAACAACGCCATACCCAACAGCAATGCTTCCCAGAAAGAAATGGCCATGTACGCATGCCAGCAACCTTCGGTCCTCAAAATTTTCCAGGACAAAATACTTTCTTTGAACCTATATTTACCAGACCAGTTTCCAAATGGATGAAATTGATGTGGAATAAACTGTTCCAGGATTGCTCTGAACAGTAGCACAGAGAAATGATGGCAAAGCAGAAATCAAAATTAACTCAAAGCTAGTTAGTCCTCAAATGAACTTTCCCCTGGCCTTGGTTGGTTCTTGCCCCTACACATCTCTACAGCCTAAATTTCATCATGCCCTCTTCCCCCTTCCCTCCCAACACACCTTTGTCTCTAGCCACGTGAAGCTACATGTAATTAATAAAACCTCATGCTATTTATCACCTCTATCTTTTCACACAAGCAGTTTCTCTGCTAGCCTGCTCTTTCCCTCTTTGCCCACCTCTTCCATATAACTCATATTTGCTTTTCCGGACTCAGCTCTTGTTCTGCTTCTTCCTGAAAGCCTTCTGTTTCTATCCTTCCCATCCTGTCTTCACATATAGTGGATGCTGTGTCTCCTTCATTTGCTACCCAGGCTTACCACTCTCACAGGCCTTAGCACAGTGAGCTATCACTGTCTCCTTGTTTCTTCTCAAGTTGTTGGGAGCATGAACTATGGATGACCCATTTCTGATTACTAAGCCTTAACACAATACCTAGCCCTTAGTACTCATTCAATATTTGTTGAATAAATGGATGTCATCAATTATTTTAAAATGCTTTTGATATTTTCCCACATTCACAATGCTTGTCTAGAATTGATGTTCAGTAAAATATGTCCTTAGGATAATTTGTAAAATATGTCCTTAGGGTAATTTGCTGACATAAAGCCAGGAACTAACCAAGCTTCACCAT
Source organism: Physeter macrocephalus (assembly GCF_002837175.3). Taxonomy (NCBI): domain Eukaryota; kingdom Metazoa; phylum Chordata; class Mammalia; order Artiodactyla; family Physeteridae; genus Physeter; species Physeter macrocephalus. The sequence goes on from NC_041234.1 coordinate 115,313,492, forward strand.
GATGCTGGATAAACTCTAAGATGATTTAGGGTTGAACACATAGAGGGATAATAATTTAATATAGACCTTTCATCTACATTCTAATATTTATGGCAAATTATTCTGGCGGTTTATAAATTCCCCCTATTTATTTTTCACATGTGTTTCTCTATTTCAGGCCAAGCAGGCTCTGTGGTGTGAACTACTTTATCATTAGGGATTGGAAGAAGATGCCATAGTTAAAGAGTTGAGCATACACATATTTATTCATTTATAGTGCATTAAGGAGGCTGGTCTTCTTGCAGGAAATTGGCAGGTTCAGTGTAACACTCTAGAGGGATGAGAAAAGAGTACCTGACATTAGCCCAACAGCACACATGGTGGACTTAACTAACTTGTCACAGCACTCTTTCACATAGAACCTATGTGTTCCCCCAGAATCTTTCCTAACATAAATCTTCAATCAATCATTAACAATTAGAGTCAGCCTGTAGAATAAAAGCTCTTTGTTACATTTGGGTTAAATAAGGGATTATGGGGTTTGGGAATCAAGAGAATTATTAACCTGTAGATATGAATGGTATGTCTTTATCATGGCACACTTAAGTGTGTAAAAATTAACTAGAATGAGACAAGGTAGACCACAGATTGGTCCGGAGAGATATAACTCACAGGTTTCTCTGTGTCAGCTAGAGGCATCTGTTTTCAGAACTGGGTGTTCATCAGAATCACTGGGAGAGCTTGTTAAACCACAGATTGCTGTTACATCCCCAGAGTTTTTGATTTAGTAGGTCTGGGGTGGAGACTAAGAATTTGCATTTCTAACAGATTTCCGGGGGTTGATGATCCTGCTCCTATAGAGAACAAGCTTTGAGAATCACTACCATTGGTATTTCCGTTAAGGAGATTCCAGTCCGTATTTGGAAAAAGTTCAGGAGATTGCAGAAAGAAGTGAATACCCTGCAAGGCTAAACTCTGTGCTCAGCCTAGGGACAATATAAAGACATAGAAGGCATGTCCCCTCTCCTCAAAGAATGAAATGTCTTTAGACATCTAAGACAGACTCTCCCTGGGTGATTTCATTCCCACCCATAGCCTGACTGCCATTTCTGTACTGAATATTGGCAAATAGGTATTTCTACTTTGGTTCACCCTCCTGAAAATCAGACTCATGTATCTAAATGCTCACTGACTTTCCCATCTGGATTGGTCAGTATATATTTTCCAGATCAGAGATGGCAAATAGGTTTATCTCCTGTGCCAACCAAAACTGATAGTAGCTGTGCTGAATTGAGAAGGATCCTGAAACCAGGACTGGGTCAAGGTGAAGAATAAAAAAACAAAAACAAAAACAAAACACTGATTAATTTGTTTGTCTGCCAGGGACATAGGAGCATTTGGTGTTGTCATCTGAGTAGGAAACTATAAACATCTCCTGACCCAAATCCTCCCGTCCTCCTTTTCCTCTTTCTCTTCCATCCATGAACTCAGTGAAGAGATTGGAAGGTGCCTTTTGTTCCCTTTAGGGCTAGAAGCACAGCAAGGATATCCCCGGGCAAACAAACTCACTCTTACATAGTATTTAATGCAAACCATCTTGCTTTAGAATTGCTCATTCCAGTCTCCTTTTACTGCTGGGTTTTTTGTTTCTTTGTTTGTTTGTTTTTCAAAAGTATCTGCTCTCTCTGGGTTATGTCAAAAGGGTATTTATGAGCTTTTTAATAGTGAATTCTGAATATCAACTTTGGATACATCTTTATAGTCGTGCCTTCAAATTAATAACCACTGATGAATTCTGAAAACCCATGATTTTCATCTCTACTAAATAAGCCCTGCATTGTATGAACATAATATTCTCTGATAATGGTACCACATCAACTAAGAAACTTCCTCCTTCCTTTCTTTTTCTCACCAAATCAGGTTGCAGGCTTCAGTAATGTTTATTACCTATCTTCTTCTCCATTTCTACCACCATCATATCATATCACTGACTTTCTTGGTCCTTCTTGGCTACAGTCTCTTTTTCTCAACCAAAAACATGATCATCGATGCTCACTCCCAACCTATTTAAAACTCTTAAATGACTGTCCATTGCCTACAGTACTCTTTTTTAAATGTTCTTCCTAAAAGGCCTATAATTCTATAGAACATAGGACATTTATTCTGGCTCATTAGGGGTGAGTTCCCTAGGCATGGAAGATGAAATATTTTATTCTAGGCCAAGTAAACTTGATGAGGTTGGGTAGGGGAAAATACTCAAGTGTCTAATAAAATGGTACTACTGTAAGGGCAATGGTGCCCTTGTCTCCACTTCAACCAAAGTTGATTCTTTGATCTATTTCATATATTGGATTCTGCATAAGTTCCCCCTTGGGAAGAAACACTCTTAAGAAATTCTGTAAATCTTTGGGGTATAAGACAAATCTCCAAATATATTAGGTAGTCAAGACTGTCCATGATGTAGTCCCCACCTATCTTTTCGGCATCTTATCTTACTATATTGTCTCATGTCCCTTTTAAAATAAACATAAATCCTTTCCAACACCCTTTTCCCCATGTCTTCACCTCTGTACGTGTCGTTCTTTCTACCTGGAACACCATTTTTCATCTGTTATGGCCCAGAGCAAATATCAACTTCTAGGTTAAGTCAGACACAACTTAGATCATCTGTGCTCCTATGGTGCTTTGCAGATGCTGCAAACACTCCCTTGACTCAGACACTTAAATCTCCTGGATGTGGCAGCAAGTCCCACCACCTTACCTGACATAGGGTAGCTGCTGCTCAGTACGTGCATTAAAATGAATGAACATGAAAATAAAATTTTATTAAACATGTAATAATTAACACTGATTTACATTCATATCAGTTGATATTTGATACATTATATTTCAGTGCCATGCAGTGGTAGAGGTGGTACCAAACTAACGGGCATCACATCCTGGCTATACACTTCACTGGCTTTATAGCTTTGGGCAAGTTACATAACCTCTCCATACTGCAGTTTCTTCATTAATAAGAAGATAGTTGCTACCTCAAAGGAATGAACTATTTGACACATGTGAATCACTTAGCAGAGCACCCAGCTCATCATAAACACTCAGTATGTTAGCTAATACTATTATCTTATTTGATTGTTACATTGACTTAACGTTCATTAAGTATATTTTAGTCTCTCATTTCAACAATTGAGAATCTTCAGGACTTATCCAAGTCTCTCAGCTTTTTATACAATCGTATGTTAATCAAGAAAATAGCCAATGAAAGGAATAGATTTTTATGCTATATTTAGAATTTTTGAGTGTTGAAGATATTTTCAAAAATAATTCCGGTTACTAAGGCTATTTTTATTGTGCTCTATATTGCAGCTCATTGGACATTTGTTTAAAAATCCAGTATAGAAGAAAAAGTCATTATACCTAGTCACTCATTTCATTTTTTGAATTGCCTCCTCATTGCCTGTTTAAGCTTGATTTTAATTAGGGTATACTTTGCAACCAATAAAATGGATAAGTGTTCAGTACAATGACTTGACAAGCTTTTGAACCCCTGTAAGTACCATCACGATGAAGCTATCAAATATTTCCATCATCCCAGGAAGTTTCTTCATGCCTCTGCCAAGCCAGTCTCCATGTCATCCATCCAGAGGCAACCACTCAGTAACTTGTTTCACCAAAGATGAGTTTTTCCTTTTTTTTTTTTTTAAACTCCACATTTGTTTATTTATTTATTTTTGGCTGTGTTGGGTCTCCGTTTCTGTGCGAGGGCTTTCTCTAGTTGTGGCAAGCGGGGGCCACTCTTCATCACGGTGCGTGGGCCTCTCACTATCGCGGCCTCTCTTGTTGCGGAGCACAGGCTCCAGACGCGCAGGCTCAGTAGTTGTGGCGCACGGGCCCAGTTGTTCCGCGGCATGTGGGATCTTCCCAGACCAGGGCTCGAACCCGTGTCCCCTGCATTAGCAAGCAGATTCTCAACCACTGCGCCACCAGGGAAGCCCTCACCAAAGATTAGTTTTGACTGTTCTCATTATTTTATATAAATTGGATCATGCAGTATGTAGTTTTTGTGTCCAGCTTCTTTCACTCAAGATCATGTTTTTGAGGTGCATCTATGCTCTTGCATTTATCTCTATTCATCCCCTTTTTTGACTGAGGAGCATTCCATCATATAAATATTCCTCAATCTCCTTATCCATCTTCCCGTTGATAGGCATTTGGGATGACTTCCAGTTTGGGGCAATTATAAACGAGGTTGCTATGAATGAATAATATTATACAAGTCAATTTGTAGACATCTGTTTTCATGTATTTTCAGTAAATAGGAATAGAATTCATGGGTCGTAAGGTAAATGTATGTTTATAAGAAATTGCCGAACTATTTTCCAAAGTGCTTGTACCATTTCACACTCCCACTGGCAATGCACATCCTTGCCACAATTTGGTGTAATCAAACATTAAAAAAAAATTTAGCCCATATATTGAATGTGAAATTTTATCTCATTAGGACTTTATTTTGCATGCTTATTGACCACATATATATGTACATACATACATACATAAATATACACGCACCACATACACAAACATATTTATTGTTGTTTTTCAACAGTTTATTGTTGCTTTGCAACAGTTTTTTTTAATATGCCAGGATATAGGATATTTAATCAGATATATGTACTCTAAATATTTTTCCCATTCTATGACTGTGTCAGAAATAAACAAAGCTAGACTTTAGTTAAAATGGTAAAAATAGATTTTATTCAGTAAGGAGGGGGAGACAGCAGGGACTCAAGTGAAAATTACAAAGAGTTGGTCAATGTAAATGTGATTAGGCCAGCAGTGTCTGCCGGCTGGCAATTATGGAAGTTAGGACCTTTTTGTGCCACAGAGACTGGGTGACAGAGTCCCTATCTATCTTTCATGATGATTACATTGCAAAGGATGGCTTCTAAGACCTTGAGAAAGACAGACTGAGTTGCAGGAGATACATCCACATCTCAGAGGGACAGAGGAAGGGTTCACAGTTGTAAGCTCTTTGTGGTAAATGCTCTAAGAAAGAGGGGCTGGGTTGAGGCCTATTGTCTGGCTTGGGCTGGAACAGACAGGAAATTCTTTTGACAGCCCTGAGTATTTTACAAAAAAGGAACCCAGAGAGGGGTTTGGGTCACCCAGGGAAGGAGCCTTAGGCTGCTGGAAGCCATGTTAGGGTTGGTCATGTCTCTTAGTGCAGGGGTGCTGAGAGTTCTTTTATACTTCTCACTTGCCTCTTAGTGTTCCTAATGGTATCTTTTGATGAAAACACACTTTTAATTTTTATGAAGTCCAGTACTACTTTTTTTCTTTTCTGTTTGAAGGGTGTGTGTGTGTTCGTGTGTGTTCCTCTCTTAGGTATCTTTGCCTACCCTAAGGTTACAAAATATCCTCAAATATTTTCTTCTGGGAGATTTATACTTCTGGGTTTAACATTCAGGTCTATGATCCATGTCAAATTAATTTTTGTGTACGGATTGAGATCTCTGTTCTGGTGCGTTTTTTTCCCATGTAAACATACAATTCCCCAGTACCATTTTTTTTTAAATAAACATACCTTCCCCCCATTGAATTGTCTTGACATCTTGGTATAAAATCACTTGGCTATATGTGTGTGAGTCTATTTCTGAACTCTTATGTTCCATTGATCTGTTATTTATCGTTAATCCAATACCACACTGTCTTAATTGTTACAGCTTTAGAGTAAGCCTTGAAATCTAGTAGGTTGAATCTTCTATATTTTTCAACATCGTTTTGGACCCGTTAGCTCTTGTGCATTCTCAGGTATTATTTTTTGAAAATTCATCCCAAAATTTTGACAAGGGTTGCATCACAGGCAAATTTTGGAAGAATGATATCCTGTTAATACTGAGACTTTCACTACATGTAAGTTTTCCATATTTATTTCACTATTCTTTAATATCTCTTAACGATATTTGTAGTTTCCAGTGTACTGTTGTTACACATCTTCTTTAGACAATTTCTTAAATATCTGATATCTTTTGGTGCTATTAAAAATGGTAATTTCATTTTTATTTTCCAATTGTTTGTTAAAGTACATAGAACTAAAATAGAAATAAAATAGAAATTTTATGTTGACGTCATATCAGCTGCTTTGCTAAATGAGCTCTGTACAAGTGTTTTAATTTTTTAATTTTGATTATTGAAAAATTTTTTAGACTCCATAAAGTTTTTATACATAACAAATTTTCTATGAATAACAAGAATTTTACAACTATTTTTCCAATCCTTAATTCTTTTAATTCTTGTTTTGCCTTATTGCACTGGAGAGAAGCCTAGTATAATGTTGCATAAAAATGGTGAGAGCAAACTTCTGTGCTGTGTTCCTGATCTTAGGGGAAAAGGGTTTAATTTTTTACAATTAAATTTTTAATTACAATTTATAATGCTGAATTTAATGTTCATTGTAGATTTTTCATAGATGACATAAAATTGAGGAATTTTATTCTATTCATTGTCTGCATGGCCTGTAGTGTCGTTCCCAGTTTCATTCCCAATTTGCATAATTTGTGCCTTTTTTTCTTAATGTGACTAGAGATTTATCAAATTTATTGAGTCTCTCAAAAAATCAGCTTTGGGCTTCCCTGGTGGTGCAGTGGTTGAGAATCCGCCTGCCGATGCAGGGGACACGGGTTCGTGCCCCG
>NC_041234.1:115320206-115377331 GCF_002837175.3 Physeter macrocephalus
GCCTGTGCTCCGCAATGGGAGAGGCCACAACTGTGAGAGGCCCGCGTACCGCAAAAAAAAAAAAAAAAAAAAAAAAAAAAATCAGCTTTAATTTCATTGGTTCTCACTCTATTTTTTTGTTTTCAATTTGTTGATCTCTGCTCTTCATTACATCCATCTGTTTACTTTCTTTAAATTTAAGTTTCATATCTTTTCTACTGTTTTAATGTGAAAGCTCTGGTCATTGATTTGAGACATTTCTTATTTTCTAATATGAGTATTTACACCTCAAATTCCATTTAAGATGTTCTTTAGCTGCATTCACATAGTTTGATATACTTTGTTTTCATTTTATTCAAGTCTAAATATTTTCTATTTTCTCTTGTAATTTCTTCTTTGACCTCTGGGTTACTTATTACTATTAAAATATTTTAGTATTTGCCATGTATCATTCTGTAATTTCTTTCTAGGTTAATTCTACTTTGGCCAGAGAAAGTTTATATTATTCAATTATTTCATTTTGTTAATGTTTCTTTTATGTGAAATGAATGTCTTAAAGATTTCTTTTTCTTTTTCTATTTTTTCACCAGTTTGATGTGTCTTGGTGTGGTTAGTTTTGGTATTTGTCTTGCTTGGTGTGCCCTCAGTTTCTTGGATACATGGATTGGTTTCTCTCATTAATTTTGGAAAATTCTCAGACATTTTTCCTTTTATGTACAATTGACCCTTGAACAATGCAGGGGTTAGGGGCACTGACCCTGCATGTGTTACTGAGTCCAAGCTCATACTGCTTGCTGCACAAAAGGGCAATTAATTGCGAGATAAGTTGTTGGGGTGAGGAATAATGACTTTCTTCAGAAAGCCAGCAGACCAAGAAGATGGTGGACTAGTGTCCCAAAGAACTACCTTGCTGGGGTTTGGATGCTAGTTTCTTTAATAGAACAAAGGGGGGAAAGTGAGGAGGTAAGTGAAAAAGGTAATAAGTTGTTGCAGATATTTCCTGGTTTCGGCCAGACTCCTGGAGAGGATGTGTTAATGTCTTTTTTCCTGCAGCCGTTCACAGGCATGGTCAGGATATTTCCTGTGAGCTAAACAAAGGTATTTTAGCTTAAGACTCAGGCATGGGGAGGCAGGGTTCCTGGAGATGGACAATTATGTATACCTTAAATTACAGGCAACAACCCTTTAGCGATTACCTTGTAGCAAAAGCATGGAAAACAAGGTTAAAGTAAAAGAAACAGATCCAATATGGAGTCAGATTTGCTCTTCCCTATTACACATGCAGTTGAAAATCCATATGTAACTTTACAGTCAGCTCTCATATCTGCAGTTACTCCATATCCGCAGTTCCGCATTCGAGGATTCAACCAACCGTAGATCGAGTAGTACTGGTTTTCAATAGTACTATAGTACTATTGAAAAAATCTGCATATAAGTGGACCTGCACAGTTCAAATCTTGTGTTCAAGGGTCAACTGTAATTATTCTACCCCATGCCATTTTTCTTTTCTCATTCTGTAATTCCAATTACACATATTTCAGACTATTTAATATTGTCACACAGCTTTTGGGTACTTTTTCCGTCCCCCCACAACACTCTATTTTCCCTTCTTTTTTTTTTTCTTTAACATCTTTATTGGAGTATGATTGTTTTACAATGGTGTGTTACTTTCTGCTTTATAACAAAGTGAGTCAGCTCTACGTATACATATATCCCCATATCCCCTCCCACCCTCCGTATCCCACCCTGCTAGGTGGACACAGAACACTGAACTGATCTCCCTGTGCTAGGCGGCTGCTTCCCACTAGCTATCTATTTTACATTTGGTAGTGTATATATGTCCATGCCACTCTCTCACTTTGTCCCAGCTTACACATCCCCCTACCCGAGTCCTCAACTCCATTCTCTAGTAGGTCTGCATCTTTATTCCTGTCCTGCCCGTAGGTGCTTCATGAACTTTTTTTTTTTTTTTTTTTTAGATTCCATATATATGTGTTAGCCTACTGTATTTTTTTTCTCTTTCAGACTTACTTCACTCTGTATGCCAGACTCTAGGTCCATCCACCTCACTATAAATAACTCTTCTCTAATGATTAGTGATGTTGAGCATTCTTTCATGTGTTTGTTGGCAATCTGTATATCTTCTTTGGAGAAATGTCTATTTAGGTCTTCTGCCCATTTTTGGATTGGGTTGTTTGTTTTTTTGATATTGAGCTGCACGAGCTCCTTGTAAATTTTAGAGATTAATCCTTTGTCAGTTGCTTCATTTGCAAATATTTTCTACCATTCTGAGGGTTGTCTTCTGGTCTTGTTTATGTTCTCCTTTGCTGTGCAAAAGCCTTTAAGTTTCATTAGGTCCCATTTGTTTATTTTTGTTCTTATTTCCCTTTCTCTAGGAGGTGGGTCAAAAAGGATATTGCTGTTATTTATGTCATAGAGTGTTCTGCCTACGTTTTCCTCTAAGAGTTTTATAGTGTCTGGCCTTACATTTAGGTCTTTAATCCATTTTGAGTTTATTTTTGTGTATGGTGTTAGGGAGTGTTCTAATTTCATTCTTTTACATGTAGCTGTCCAGTTTTCCCAGCACCACTTACTGAAGAGGCTGTCTTTTCTCCATTGTATCCTCTTGCCTCCTTTATCAAAAATAAGGTGACCATAATGCATGGGTTTATCTTGGGGCTTTCTATCCTGTTCCATTGATCTATATTTCTGTGTTTGTGCCAGTACCATACTGTCTTTATTACTGTAGCTTTGTAGTGTAGTGTGAAGTCAGGGAGCCTGATTCCTCCAGCTCCATTTTTCGTTCCCAAGATTGCTTAGGCTATTCGGCGTCTTTTGTGTTTCCATACAAACTCTGCAATCGCTTGTTCTAGTTCTGTGAAAAATGCCACTGGTAGTTTGATAGGGATTGCATTGTATCTGTAGATTGCTTTGGGTAGTATGGAAATTTTCACAATATTGATTCTTCCAATCAAGAACATTGTATATCTCTCCATCTATTTGTATCATCTTTAATTTCTTTCATCAGTGTCTTATAATTTTCTGCACACAGGTCTTTTGTCTCCTTAGGTAGGTTTATTCCTAGATATTTTATTCTTTTTGTTGCAGTGGTAAATGGGAGTGTTTTCTTAATTTCATTTTGAGATTTATCATCATTACTGTATAGGAATGCAAGAGATTTCTGTGCATTAATTTTGAACCCTGCTACTTTACCAAATTCATTGATTAGCTCTAGTAGTTTTCTGGTAGCATCTTTAGGATTCTCTATGTATAGTATCATGTCACCTGCAAACAGTGACAGCTTTACTTCTTCTTTTCCCATTTGGATTCCTTTTATTTCTTTTTCTTCTCTGACTGCTGTGGCTAAAACTTCCAAATCTATGTTGAATAATAGTGATGAGAGTGGGTAACCTTGCCTTGTTCCTGATCTTAGTGGAAATGTTTCCAGTTTTTCACCATTGAGGACGATGTTGGCTGTGGGTTTGTCCTATATGGCCTTTATTATGTTGAGGAAAGTTCCCTCCATGCCTACTTTCTGGAGGGTTTTTATCATAAATTGGTGTTGAATTTGTTGAAAGCTTTCTCTGCATCTATTGAGATGATCATATGTTTTTTATCCTTTAGTTTGTTAATATGGTGTATCACATTGATTGATTTGCGTTTATTGAAAAATCCTTGCATTCCTGGGATAAACCCCATGTGATCATGGTGTATGATCCTTTTAATGTGCTGTTGGATTCTGCTTGCTAGTATTTTGTTGAGGATTTTTGCATCTGTGTTCATCAGTGATATTGGCCTGTAGTTTTCTTTCTTTGTGACATCTTTGTCTGGTTTTGGAATCAGGGTGATGCTGGCCTCGTAGAATGAGGTTGAGAGTGTTCCTCTTTCTGCTCTGTTTTGGAAGAGTTTGAGAAGGATAGGTGTTAGCTCTTCTCTAAGTGTTTGGTAGAATTCGCCTGTGAAGCCATCTGGACCTGGGCTTTTCTTTGTTGGAATATTTTTAATCACAGTTTCAATTTCAGTGCTTGTGATTGGTCTGTTCACATTTTCTATTTTTTCCTGGTTTATTCTCAGAAGGTCATGCATTTCTAAGAATTTGTCCATTTCTTCCAGGTTGTCCATTTTATTGGCATAGTGTTATTTGTAGTAATCTCTCATGATCCTTTGTATGTCTGCAGTGTCAGTTGTTACTTCACTCTTTTTCACCTCTATTGATTTGAGTCTTCTCCCTCTTTTTCTTGATGAGTCTGGCTAATGGTTTATCAATTTTGTTTATCTTCTCAAAGAACCAGGTTTCAGCTTTGTTGATCTTTGCTGTCATTTCCTTCATTTCTTTTTCCTTTATTTCTGATCTGATCTTTATGATTTCTTCCCTTCTGGTAACTTTGGAAGTTTTTTGTTCTTCTTTCTCTAATTGCTTTAGATGTAAGGTTTGGATGTTTATTTGAGATGTTTCTTGTTTCTTAAGGTAGGATTTTATTGCTATAAACTTCCCTGTTAGAACTGCTTTTGCTGCATCCCATAGGTTTTGGGTTGTCGTGTTTTCACTGTCATTTTTTTCTAGGTATATTTTGATTTCATCTCTGATTTCTTCAGTGATCTCTTGGTTACTCATTAGTGTGTTTTTTAGCCTCCATGTGTTTGTATTTTTTTACAGATATTTTCCTATAATTGATATCTAGTCTCATAGCATTGTGTTCGGAAAAGATACTTGATATGATTTCAATTTCCTTAAATTTACCAAGGCTTGATTTGTGACCCAAGATATGTTCTACCCTGGAGAATGTTCCCTGAGCACTTGAGAAGAATGTGTATTCTGTTGTCTTTGGATGCAGTGTCCTATAAAGATCAATTAAGTCCATCATATTTAATGTATCCTTTAAAGCTTGTGTTTCCTTATTTATTTTCATTTTGGATGATCTGTCCATTAGTGAAAGTGGGGTGTTAAAGTCCCCTACTATTTCCCCTTTTATGGCTGTTAGTATTTGCCTTATGTATTGAGGTGCTCCTATGTTGGGTGCATAAGTATTTACAATTGTTATATCTTCTTGGATTGATCCCTTGATCATTATGTAGTGTCCTTCTTTGTCTCTTGTAATAGTCTTTATTTAAAGTCTATTTTGTCTTATATGATAATTGCTACTCCAGCTTTCTTTTGATATCCATTTGCATGGAATAGCTTTTTCCATCCCCTCACTTTCAGTCTGTATGTGTCCCTGTGTCTGAAGTGGGTCTCTTGTAGACAGTATATATACAGGTCTTCTTTTTGTATCCATTCAGCCAGTTTATCCTTCATCACTTTAAATATGTCCTGCCACTCCCTTCTGGCTTGCAGAGTTTCTCCTGAAAGATCAGCTGTTAATCTCACAGGGATTCCCTTATGTGTTATTTGTTGTTTTTCCCTTGCTGCTTTTAATATTGTTTCTTTGTATTTAATTTTTGACAGTTTGATTAATATGTGTCTTGGCATGTTTCTCTGTGGATATATCCTGTATGGGACTCTCTGTGCTTCTTGGACTTGATTATCTATTTCCATTCCCATATTAGGGAAGTTTTCAAGTATAATCTCTTCAAATATTTTCTCAGTCCCTTTCTTTTCCTCTTCTTCTTCTGTGACCCCTATAATTCGAATGTTGGTGCATTTACTGTTGTCCCAGAGGTCTCTGAGACTGTCCTCAATTCTTTTCATTCTTTTTTCTTTATTCTACTCTGCAGTAGTTATGTCCACTATTTTATCTTCCAGGTCACTTATCCGTTCTTCTGCTTCAGTTATTCTGCTATTGATCCCTTGTAGAGAATTTTTAATTTCATTTATTGTGTTGTTCATTACTGTTTGCTCCTTAGTTCTTCTAGGTCCTTGTTAAACATTTCTTGTATGTTCTCCATTCTATTTCCAACATTTTGGATATCTTTACTATCACTTTTCTGAATTGTTTTTCAGGTAGACTGCCTATTTCCTCTTCATTTGTTAGGTCTGGTGGGTTCTTTCCTTGCTCCTTCATCTGCTTTGTGTTTCTCTGTCTTCTCATTTCACTTAACTTACTGTGTTTGGGGTCTCCTTTTCGCAGCCTGCCGGTTTGTAGTTCCCGTTGTTTTTGGTGTCTGTCCCCGGTGGCTAAGGTTGGTTCAGTGGGTTGTGTAGGCTTCTTGGTGGAGGGGAATAGTGCCTGTGTTTTGGTGGATGAGGCTGGATCTTGTCTTTCTGGTGGGCTGGTCTACGTCTGGTGATGTGTTTTGGGGTGTCTGTGGCCTTATTATGATTTTAGGCAGCCTCTGTGCTAATGGTTGGGGATGTGTTCCTGTCTTGCTAGTTGTTTGGCATAGGGTGTCCTGCACTGTAGCTTCCTGGTCGTTGAGTGGAGCTGGGTCTTGGCGTTGAGATCGAGATCCCTGGGAGATTTTTGCCATTTGACATTACATGGATCTGGGAGGTCTCTTGTGGACCAGTGTCCTGAACTTGGCTCTCCCACCTCAGAGGCACAGCCCTGATGCCTTGCTGGAGCACCAAGAGCCTGTCCTCCACACGGCTCAGAATAAAAGGGAGAAGAAAAATAAAGAAAGAAAGAATAAGATAAAATATATTAACATCAAATAAAATAAAATTATTAAAAAATAATTTTTAAAAAAAATTTTTTAAGTAATAAAAAAAAGAAAGAAGAGAGCAACCAAACCAAAAGACAAATCCACCAATTATAACAAGTGATAAAAACTATACTAAAAAAATATGGACGGACAGAACCCTAGGACAAATGGTAAAAGCAAAGCTATACAGAAAAAAATCTCACACAGAAGCGTACACATACACACTCACAAAAAGAGAAAAAGGGAAAAAAATATATGTATCGTTGCTCCCAAAATCCACCTCTTCACTTTGGGATGATATGTTGTCTATTCAGGTATTCCATAGATGCAGGGTACATCAAGTTGATTATGGAGATTTAATCCGCTGCTCCTGAGGCTGCTGGGAGGGATTTCCATTCTCTGCTTTGTTCACACAGCTCCCGGGGTTCAGCTTTGGATTTGGCCCCGCCTCTGTGTGTAGGTCGCCTGAGAGCGTCTGTTCTTCACTCAGACAGGACGGGGTTAAGGGAGCAGCTGATTCAGGGGCTCTGGCTCACACGGGCCAGGGGTAGGGAGGGGTACGGGATGTGGGGTGAGCATGTGGCAGCAGAGGCCAGCGTGACGTTGCACCAGCCTGAGGCATGCAGTGCGTTCTCCCGGGGAAGTTGTCCCTGGATCATGGGACCCTGGCAGTGGTGGGCTGCACAGGCTCCCGGGAGGGGAGGTGTAGATAGTGACTTCGGCTTGCACACAGGTTTCTTGGTGGCATCAGGAGCAGCCTTAGCGTCTCAAGACCGTCTCTGGGTTCCACGCCGATAGCCGCGGCTCGCTCCCATCTCTGGAGCTCCTTTAAGCAGTGCTCTGAATCCCCTCTCCTCGTGCACCCCAAAACAATTGTCTCTTGCCTCTTAGGCAGGTCCAGACTTTTTCCCGGGGTCCCTCCTGGCTAGCTGTGGTGCACTAGCCCTCTTCAGGCTGTGCTCATGCAGCCAACCCCAGTCCTCTCCCTGGGTTCTGACCTCCGAAGCCCGAGCCTCAGCTCCCAGTCCCCGCCCGTCCCAGTGGGTGAGCAGACAATCCTCTCGGGCTGGTGAGTGCTGTTCGGCACCAATCCTCTGTGTGGGAATCCATCTGCTTTGCCCTCCGCACCCCTGTTGCTGTGCTCTCCTCCGTGGCTCCAAAGCTTTCCCCCCCTCCGCCACCCGCAGTCTCTGCCCTCGAAGGGCCTTCCTAGTTTGTGGAAACCTTTCCTCCTTCACAGCCCCCTCCCACTGGTGCAGGTCCCGTCTCTTTTCTTTTGTCTCTGTTTTTTCTTCTTTCTTTTGCCCTACCCAGGTACATGGGGAGTTTCTTGCCTTTTGGGAGGTCTGAGGTCTTCTGCCAGTGTTCAGTAGGCGTTCTGTAGGAGTTGTTCCACACGTAGATGTATTTCGGATGTATTTGTGGGGAGGAAGGTGATCTCCACGTCTTACTCTTCCGCCATCTTGAAGCTCCTCCCCTTTTTTTACCTTTTTGTGTGTACTTTTTTGTCATTTCTGTTGACCTGTCTTCAAGTTCACCAAGTTTTTCATTGGCTGCATTAAGTCTACTAATGAGACTGACAAAGGAGTTTTTCATCTACCTTTTTGTGTTTTTTATTCTCCATTTCCACTTGATCATTTATTATAGCTTCCATATTCCTATTGAAATTTTCCATATGATCATGCATATAGTTTACCTTTTCAGTTAGGGACTTGCTAATCAAAGTTGTTTTTTGTTTTAATTTCCTAGTTTGGTAGACCGAACAACTGAATCATATCTGATTCTGGTTCTGTTGACTGCTTAGTTGATAATGTTTTCACTTGCTTCTTTGTTTCATAATTTTTTGTTAACTGCTGTGCATTTTATTTAGGACAGTTGGAAATAAAGTTTATATTATATATGTCCAGAAATGAGCATTTCTCTCTTTTGCTTGCCGTTCAGTGTGGAAGACTATCTGTATACTAAGTCTTTGACCTGAGTAGGGGTTTATTGTTGCTATGATGACCTTCAGTGCACCATAGTCTTCACATTCCTCCAGTGTTACTTAATATTTAGAGTACAAGCTGGGTTTCCAGAGGATTTCCTTAATGTCTGCTCCTCCTTCTGCTGAAGGTCTTTCATGTATGCCTCAAAGAAAGTCCCTTTTAACACACTCTCAGCAGAAGATTGTTGTTGCTCAAAGCTCACTAACCTGGTGATAGAGGGTGGAGGATGTTCTCTGATATTCTGGCTCAGTCTCAGTTGCTGGCAGCTTATCTGTCTCCTTTGGTCTCATTGTGAAACCTTCTCATTGATCCTATTCCTTTCTCTGCTGTAGGGTGTCTCTATTGTTCTGGAACAAGGGTGTGTTCCTGTCCTTCCTCTAGGTACAGAGAGATTTTTCTGTTTCTTTCTCCCAGATAAAATTGGTCTTCACCTATACCTGAGAGTGACAGGGCTTATTGTCATTTCCCCAGTGAATTAAGACTTGTATTCCATACGGGCAATAGAGGAGGATGATTCCTATGGAGCTTCATAACTGTTATCTCCTTTTTCTTGGTCTGAGGACAAAGGAGGATTTCTCATCCTGTGCCCTACCTCCAGTCTTTCTCATGAGAAATCTGAGACAAGAATCTGCAAATGTCTTTTCTTTGACTTACTTATGAAGGATATATTTGCTGAAGACAACCTAGGTTAAGTTTATTTCTGCCTGTAATTTAAACATATTTACCCAGTGTCCTCTGTCCTCCATTATTTATGTTGAAAAGTCAACTGTCATTTGTATCCCTGTTCCCATGTCTGTAATCTCTGGCCACTCTTAAGAGTTGCAGTTTGCAACTCATTTTCAGTAGTTTCTCCTTTGTGGAAAATCTTGCCAATGTCAGTAAGGTAGGAAAGAAAAGATACAATTGCAGCAATAAATTGTCATTCCCCAAATCTCTGCGATGATAGCGGGGACGTTTCACCTACATGACGGTAGGGTTTCCTGAGGGTGATTAGTCTTTCTCCTCACACAGCGTCCCCTTTCTCTGAGACAATGATTCATTTGCTGAGAGCAGTATGCCTTGTCCCACCCTTCCTAGTATATTTCACTACCCCTAACTCTTACACATGCACATTGCCCTCACTCTGGCCACAGAAGAGGCCCGTTCTTGACCTTTTTAATCATGGTCCTAGATTGAAAATGTGAAAGCTCAAACATAAATCTGCAACATATACCATCATAGTGTTACTTCTATCAGAAAACCGGCCACATATCACACTTAGAAACAAGGACAGGAATAAGTTTATGCAGTACATTTTTTTTTCACCTCATATGATAATTTCTCTTTTAACGTACAGGGTTACTTGCAACTCATAAGGTCTGGTGGTTCCTTAGTCACAATTTAACATGAAACAACTGGGCAGCTTTTCCTTAATAGTCCAGGGCAAGAGCAGTAGTGAGTGATTGTATGCTTTCCTTAGGTTGACGTTGATGTGAAATGAATTGCTGTCTCCAGAGAATATGTATATGCCAGTTGAATGGGGCCCAGGTCCTCAACTCTTACAAATACCAGACTGTATTGAAGGGAAGAAGGCCCCAGTAGTTTATTCTCACCCAACCCGTTTGGATCCCAGTCCTCCCTCTCTCTCAGGGTTCAGGGAGTTCCTCGAGTTTCCTTGCTCCCACCCAGGCGGTGGGGGGGCTTGTGTCCAGTTGAGGGTTCTCCCTCCACTGGGTGGGGGTCCGCACTTGTATGGCCAGGGCGTGGTGTGCAGTGCATTTTTAAAAATGATTTTTGGAAATAACAATTTTGGTGTGACTACTCTTTCCAACCTAAGATTTATTTTGGAACAACATATTCAACGACTTCACTTCCACAGTAAATTCACACTTACCTGAGTAGCATTAACTCCGTGACCTGGCACACCTCTGGAAAGGCTCCAACTAGCATCAAGCCCACAGCTGCATTTCAGCACTGCTGCCTCCTGGTCTAAGGGGGAGCAGCCCACTCCAGGATGCCTGGGGCCCCATGCTTGAGACTACAGAACTAAACTCTCATTTTGCCTTTCATGTTCCTCTATGAAAGTTGCAGAACACAGCTTGTTGACCTCTGATATTAAGGAAGTGAAAAATTTTCTAAGTGAAAGGCATCTGAGGATAAAAAAAAAAAAGCCCTGTTACAACAGTAGACTAGTATTTTGATTGCAAAGGCCAGAGGCCCTGCCACATTCTAATTGACATACTTTCAAATTAGATGTCTTTGCTGGATTACATAACTGCATTAATTCACCACTTCATCTTAAAATGAGTTCATTTTTGGTGAAAGATTCATGAAGGGATTAAATAGAAGTGACAACACAAAACTAAGCAAACCTCACAGTCCCAATTGCAATGCTCAAAACTAGACCAAAGGGGAAAATATCATCTAAAGACTCCCTTAATTGACCAGAGGTTTTGTTATTTTGTTTCATTTTGGTTTCTTTGGTAAAAGTAACTTTCTGAGTTTGTCTAGATGTTCATTCACCTTTTCTTCTGCTCTCCTAGGAGATTTAGGAGGAAGTAAACAAGGTTTAGGGGCCTTAGCACATTTTAAATATCTCAGGAGACATCTTCTACCTATGGTTCAGTCTGGAAAAGTTAGAAACCAGGAAATTAAAAGGTGTTTATGAGAAATCCTTTTATTATCCCTCTTAAACATTATCTCCAAATGCATCTTCCTTAGGTCCCTGATAAGGCAAGATGGTTTTTCTGCACTTACTGGACAAAGTAGGTATGGCTGAAATTAAGAGCAGGGGAAATACATCAAGCTTAAAATGTACAGGAAGGAAACAGGGCAAGGCTTTTGGTAAATACTTGAAAAGATTGTCCCTCAATTTGAGCATTAATTTAAGCAGAAGTTCAAATTCAGTGAGGGTTCCTTGACCCATACTTGTGGAGGAACTGGTAGAGACTCATACAGACCTACAGGAAGAAAAATTCTCATGAAATGTTGGCAACAGTATCCTCTGCTGCCATCAACTTCTGTGTGCACTTCTGGGTTGACAGCAAAAAGGCAGTGAAAAGATAATTTGCTTTTTGCCACTCTTATTTGAGGTACATATTACTTAAGGTACCTGTATTTTGCATCAATATTTGTGGTCCTCATATCTTTTACTGCTATCTGAAACCAATTACAGAGCTGAGAATGGTTTTGTGTTTGGTTGCAGCATTCTAAAAGAGGTAATGCCACTGATACTGTTTTACCATCTCAGTTTAAAATACTCTAGTGATAGTGTCAGTAGTAAATATTTCTCCTTGGAAAAATGGCTTGAAAATGAGTTTTCAGTAAAACTTTCAGAGTTAGGAGAAAAGCTTACTGTAAATGTGTAAATTTAAAATGGTCAAACAGCTGGTGATGATCAACCAATTATTCTTTAGCTATGCAATTACTAGTCCTTCCACTTAGAGTTAAGCATTAAAAGATTATAGTCCCACCTTCTACTTAGAAGAGATGGTTTTATGATCCTATCAAAATGGAAACTCCTTAGTAGAGCACAACTTAAAACAAAATTAAAATGGGCTTGGAAAAAATGATTGGAGTTTAGAATTTCGAATATATATATAAGGGACTTCAAAAGTTGAAGAAAAGTGGTCTCAAATGAAATTTGTCTCAAATGTTTTGGCTTTCAGAAAAATAAAGCTATTTTGAATTGGTCTTTATCTTAATTAAATATCAGTTACTATAAATAGCTAGTGGAACTTTAAAAATTTTCCTTCAAACAGAAATTTGTAAATTAATATTTAATAAGGTTATTTAAAAATTTTAAACATTCAGGTCTGTATTAATCTTCCATGTACATTTGCAATGCATATAAATTCTCTTAAAGGGTTTATCCCTGAATGCGGAAAAATAGCTTAACTCCAATTTAAATGTTACAGCAGGTTTAAAAAAATCAATATCTCATAGGAACATTTTCTAAATTAAAAACTGTAAGTCTCTTTGAAAGCATAAAATCTTATATTCTAAATATTACTTGGTCTGATTCTTATTCTGTGCTATGAATCAAGGCTTTATCCAGGGAACACAAATGCAAATAGAAATGAGTTTGCAATTTTGATATGGTGCAAAAATGAATGAAATCCAGGATAAGGTTAAAAAATGAGTATATTTTAGGTTCTAAAATGTTGAGGTCAAATAGCAGTTTTCCGAATTAAATTCAAATTCCATTCAGCGGCCCTTCTGAGCTGCAGCCCTTCCTCCTGCTTCCCACATTCCAGTTACAATCAATTCATTTCTTTCTGTTCCGTGAAGCAATTCCTCCTCGTGTCTTCCTAGGACAGAACATCCTTTCAGTGTAGGAAGCCCTTGTCAAGAAGCATTCCCAAATTAACGCCATTTCTCCCATTTAGATCCTTCTTCTCCGTTGACTCAATTTGCTTCAAAATGGCTTCCTGTAACAACAATTTTCTTGGTGCCAATTATGTGCAATATTTTTATAACTAGACTATGAGATCACAAGAAATAATCCTATCTTTCCACTATATCCAAGGGCCACATCCTCCATAAAGCTTTCTCTGTTCATCTATTTAGAAATACATCCTGCATTTTTTTTTTCATTCTCATAGTTAACTTTGCACCTCTTGTTAATGTATATTTAATTCTGCTGTGTGTTATGGTTATTTGTTTGCATGTGTGACCCACGTGTTTTGGGGGTTATATTTATGAAATCAAAGTAACAAGAGTAAGCTATATTTTGCTGGTTTGTCCTGTTTTTAACCTACTGATTTCAATTCCAGACCTCTACAAATACCCTTCCCTCGATTATATCTGAAAGGATCGATGAAGTAGTTTATGGGTGCTTATAAACAAGACCTCTGTTTCTATATGATAGCTACTATATGACTTCGTCTTCCTCTCTGGCTTTTCTCCCATCAATCACCACTGCTGCTGACATGTTACAGGCTGCTCCATGTTTTCCAGAGTCCTCATTATTCTTGCGTTTTCGTGTTCATAGTTTCTTGAGTTTCTTCTTGTAGCCTCCTCTAACCCAGAGCTCAGAAATGAAGTTACTGAAATAGGCTAGAGAATCAGCATTGAGACAAGCACTCTGCTATCATCGTGTATGTAGAGTTCTGGAATTCTGTTCCAACTAGACTGAAATTCAAGCCCAGCCATGTCTAAATTCAGGAAATAGTATGGCTTATACAGAAGCTGGGACCGCTAATACACAACCTTATCCTCCATAGCCTTTGAACTTTATGAGAGCGAGGACACTGTCTTTTGCATCTCCACATTCACCAGCAACCAGCACAGTATTTGGCATACTGCACATGTTCAATAAATCTAGGTTGAATAAATGCATTCTCTCTGATAATACCTAGTGTAAAATTATAATACAATAGATTCCTATTACATATCTTTAACTAACACATAGATATAATAGTCACACCATACAATATGATGCCTTTTAGTTAGGAAATTAACATTTTAAGACAGGAAATTATAGTTTTATTATAAATGCTGGAGATATTGTCTCCATACTGCAATTTTGAAACCCACATCACTCTTAAGTTATTATATTTTTTCTTCACTTTCCAAGAGTTTTGACTAGAAAGCAAAGTGATCTACATTTTCTTTCTCTGTCCTCACATCTTATCCACTCTAAAGCCCACTGTAATTTGACTTGTGCCTTAACTATAACATGAAACTTGTGCTTGCCAAGGTCACCAAAATTATTCTAGTTGCTGAACCTAACAAGGCTTCATCCCTTGCCTTATTTGAACCCTTAACGGGAGTTGGCTAGGTTAACAACAATCTGTTGTTGAAAATTTGTTTCTTGGCATGAAAGATTCTACATTCTCCTATTGTTTGTTTCCTATTCTTCTAGTCTCTCTCTGTCTCCTTCTTTGCCCATCTTTAAATATTAACACTTTTGTCCCAGGTCCTTTTCATCTTTCCAAATATTCTCCTGCTTTCTATTACCATGCATATACTGAAAAATACAAAATTTCCCACTCACTTCTCTCTTCTGTATTTCAGACATGATGGTCCAAATGCTACTGGCACTTCAGGCATACCACATTTCTTTAAGCTGCTCAAATATGCCATACTCTCTCTCCTACTAATTTTGCACGTGATGTTTCTTAAGCCTGAGATGTGCTTATCCAGATAACTTTCCACCTCCTTTCTGTCTTAGTTTTCTACCAAATAATCTGTCACCTTTTAGCTTAGATGACACTATCTCCATAAGATTGTGAATTACTTTCATTTCACAATATGTGCCATGTTCTCCCTTGCTTTGGGGTCTTGTAATATGTATGAGGTAGGAAATGATTTATACCAACTTTTTGGAGCAAAAATGCATTTTTAAATTTTTCTAATTCAAATTAAGTCTGATTTCAAAACCTGTCCTGGCTACTAGGAAATTCATTGTCAGTCATTACTTGAGCCCCTTTCCATGGGGTTTAAAATAATGCCAGGTTTACTTTGTGCTGAAAAACCATGAGAGGGACCCTGTTTTTAGCTACTGTGGTCATCCTACAAATGCTCATTATCTAAATTCATATGGTCCATTTCATATGGAAAGCACCAATATTTCTATGACAAGAACAGGTAAAGGGATCTTCACCTTAGCTGTCAAGGCCAAGGGGCTAGTGACCATTCCTGACTACATGCTGTGCCACCCGAACTCCATCCACGTATGCATATACCACTTAATCAGAGGTTCCATCACCTCTCAGGGGTGCTGTATTGGGGAGAGATATCAGTCCCCTAGCGTTTATACAAACCCTAATCTCTGGTTCTATCCAGTTTCTAAGAAAAGTCACCATCTCCCAGGATTAAGGCTGTTTACTATTCCTTCATTCAAAGAACTAGCCTCCATCCTCTCCTGCTCTGAAAACATTTGTCATAATCCCTGTTGAAAGGCTTGACTGGAGAAATGTATAGAGATGCAGTGAGCTCACTTGTGTATAAACAGATGTGGGCCCTGTTCTTCCAGAGCTGGGGGAAGGAGGAGTTTTATTTTTCACTTGTCCTGATATGTCAACAGGAGCCAAGAAATCAGGATGCCAATCACTCCCTACCCCCATGTACACACCTAATTATTCACACTGCTAGACCGATTGACTTCTACTCATCCTTCAGGCCCCCGTTTAAATGTCTCTTTTTCCCAATAATCCTTCCAGGATCTACAAAAAAGTTTGGTTTCCTTCCTATGAGCTTCCATAATCCCCTGTACATCCTACATTATGTACTATATATATCCCTCTGTATTGGAACTGCCTTTTAGGTTGTCTGTCTGTCCCGTTAGAGTATGAGTTCCATGAGGGCAGGAAGTATTTTTGGTTCCCTAATTATCCTCTGTGCTACCAAAACATATAGCATATTAGTCAAATATTTGACAAATTTCTCAGATGATATGTTACTGAATCACCTTCATGTGGAGTCCATAATGAAGCCCCTATCAGTAACTTTTGACCAAGTGCAATTTTAGATTTATATAAATAGGGAAGATCTACTTTTCATTCACCTACTTTCTCAGTGTATCTATTAATATCTACTTTTCTCTCTATTGTGGTTTCTCTGGCTTTGAATATCCTCATTCAATCTTTTTTTTCTTTAGACAGAGCCCTAGATTTTATACAAGGTCTCCAGAGGAATTGGGAGAAATTGTAGGGTTTACAACTCAACTTGACCCCTTTTCAACCAGGATGCAGTTGAGGAAACACATTTTTCTTCACCAGGTACTTTTAACAGGTCCCAGACCCCATTATCCACCAATGACACGTCCTCACTCCACTTACTTCATAGAGAAATGCCACTTTCAAAATGCGTTCCACAGTCCTTTCAAGAATCTGCAGAATTGATACAAATAAAATCAAGCCACTAAAAATCTTGTGCTTAACCCTTTTCCTGAGCTCTAAACTTAGAGTGGACAAGTAGTTGGTTCGCCCCTGATAAGCTATTAACCAGCTGTGACCTTTAGCAAAGTCATCTCAAATCCTTGATGCTCAGTTTTCTCCTCTATGAAATGGGATAATAATAGTCCATACCCCATAGGGTTGCTATGAGGACTTAATGAGATTACAACTAAAATCGAGCACTTAGCGTAGACCTGGTACACAGTAAAAGGCCAGTGCCTGGTAATTATATAGTAATGATTTGCTCCAACTTTTCATTTCAGAGATAAAGCCTGTAAGTTCCTTTTGAAGATGCCCATGGTGAGAACTCAGTGACTGAGGCATTTAAAAAGTACCATAATTTACCCTTAGAGGAGTGACAGCAAATTCTCCAAAATATTTTCCCAGGAACTGGGATCTGAGAAGGGGAGGCCCATGTCATTCTTTCTGGCCCAATAATAGCTTGAATCAATTATCTGCAATGCTAACAATGTATTTTTACTCTAAGTCTTTTTACCTTAAATTCATGTCAATGAACAATAACTTGAATATATAATTCAGCACAGTATCCAAGAAATAAGGAGATGTATCCAGTGAGTGATTCCAACTGGACTGGTCTTACAGTGAGACTTGGGGGCAGGGGGAGAGGAATCATAAGCATCTTTAAGAAGAATCAATATACAGGGCTCTACAGTCAATCATCTCAATTACATGATTCCAGTGTTTGCAAATACACCTTTACTGTAGTTTATCAGACTTTGATCTGATGTGGTATTCTTACAGATTCTCAAACAATTGCCAAATATCAAGGGCCATCCATGGAAGGTGATCAAGAGGCTTAGTCAATAACCAGTATTGATTCTAATAATGTTATTTACAATGACTATCTTTTATGGAGTGGCTTTTATGAGCCAAGTTTGGTAATCAGTTTTGTATGGCTGTTACGTCTAATCTTTATAATAATTTCATGATGTAGATATAATCATCACCATTTTACAGATGAGGAAAGAGAGGTTCAAAGAGGTTCATAAGTTGCCCACAGTCATATAGCATTTACAGGCTATATGGGTCTAAGCCTTAACTCAGGTGTGTCACTGTAGCCATGGTCTTTCTAGCAGTACACATTGTTTCTTGTTTGGGGAGCAAGCAGGCCTTAATTGATGGTCACTGAAACCGCTCTGCCCAATGCAATCAAACCCTGATGTAAAAACAAAACAAAAAACCCACCAAAAAAAGTACAAATGAGAATATTCAGAATATCCAAAAATTATATGTTTATGCCAGAATTTTCTTTTTGCCTTTTGCTTTGCTTGCAAATACATTATTCAACAGTGCTACATTTTAAGATTTGTTATGCAGTCTCCTCAGCAGTATTTAAGGATTTTTTGAACAGAAGCTTTATCCAGGTTGTCATCATTGTATCTCAGTCCCCTCAAGCAAATGGTCACATTGAAAGGATGGTACAGATGACTAAAGATGCCCTGCAGCAAATTGCTGGAGGAGCCTGCCCAAGGGGACTCTGCCAGGCTTCTGATCTCTGCACATCAATGGTAGAAACAGTCTGAAAATCTTGTTAATCAAGAGGCATCCCAATACTTGTTTCAAACATTATGAAGGAGACTTAGATGAGAACTTAAAACACAAACATGAGTGTTCCCTGGCTTGTGCTCTGATTGCACTTATTCTTTCATTTCAACCAGAACAGCTGATTTGGGGGTTGGGGGAGGGACTAAATACCTTATCTCAGGTATTCCCAGCTTCAGCCCCTCAGAGAGGCTATACATGAACTGCACACCCCCTCATTTAAAATAGTCCTCTCCTCCTCTAGTATCCATCACATCAACTGGGTTCATTTTCATGAAAGAATAATTGCTAGCAGAAAATTGGGGGGGGGGGCCGTGTTTCTGTTCATTTTAATTTTACTTTATATTGCTTGGCTCTCCCTAATGAAACACTAGCTGCATGAGAACGATACCTTATTTGTATGCCTCTTCACTGTCTCCCTAGTTCCTAAGGAGTTGCCTGGAACACAATGGGAGTGTAATAAAGAAGTACTAATGAAAGGGAAGCCTGCAGAAGTTCAAGTGTATGCTGTAAGGTAGAGAATAGAGGAGCTGGGTGTGGGTGGCATTCCCAGGTTGGACAGTTCTCAAAGTCTTCATTCCAGAAAGGACTTGATCTAAGCAAAACCATCAGAAGTGTATCCTCTACAGCCACCTGGATTTAATTTTTCAGACACATCTAAAGTCTACCCATGGCCACTAAGTGAAGAAAGTTCTCTGTGGCCGCCATAGCTGTTCAAAGAAGCCCTAGAACTTGCACTCTCACTTTTAGAACACAAAGGAAGGCTTCCAGAAGGTTTAAAAGAGATTGTTAGCCAAGGGGGAGAAGATTCTACATTTCTCAAGAGGCACAGCACATAATTAATTTAATATTTCATCAAAGACAGTGTTTACCATAACTCAGACAATATTTTATGTGCCAAAGTGTCTAGGTTTGCATCAGTGATGACTAAAAACTGACAAAACTGAAAGCTCAAAGCTCTCCAGTGGATCTCCAGTACACCTCTTACACTGGCATTTAAAGTCCTAGATGATCTGGCTCCTTCATGCCTCTCTGACATCTCCTATGATCCCTTCTCACTCACTCCACTCCATATACACTGGCTTCCTTCTTACCACTGAAAACACCAAGGTCTTTCCCAATCTAAGGAAGCTGTGCTTTCTTTTTTCTCTGCCTGGGAAGTACTCCCTTTGTCTCTACCCCACACCACTCAGATTTTTGCATGGCCGATTCCTTCTCCATAATTAAGGCCTCCGTTCAAACATTACATCACTGTACCTAACTGGCACAGTTTAATAACTCAATGTTAAGTAGCCATCCAATAATTCTCTATTATATTTCCATCCTCTATTTCTCTGCAAAATGTGTTGCTATTTGATATTTTTCTTAGTTATTTATGTATTTACTTGTTTATTGTCATCCTTACCTACTAGAATGTGAGCTCTGTGAGAGAAGGGCCCTTATTGGTCTGCCAGGGATCCTTTCTGACTTTTCTGCTGTATCCTCAATATCTAAAATAGGGCTTGGACTTCCCTGGTGGCACAGTGGTTGGGAGTCCACCTGCCGATGCGGGGGACGCGGGTTCGTGCCCCGCCCCGGGAGGATCCCACATGCCACGGAGCGGCTGGGCCCGTGAGCCATGGCCTCTGGGCCTGCGCGTCCGGAGCCTGTGCTCCGCAACGGGAGAGGCCACGGCAGTGAGAGGCCCGCGTACCGCAAAAAAATAATAAAAATAAAAATAAAATAGGGCTTGGTACATAGTAGGTTCTCAACATATATTTGTTAAGTGCTGAATGAATAGACATTTATCAAATCATGAAACCAATGAGTATATAATTACATACGTGCTGAGAAGTGCTATGAAGGAGAAGCGTAGGGGGCTGAGATAAAGAAAAATGCTGGTAATGCAAGATAGAAGGAAGTGACTTTAGGTAGAGGAGTTACTCAAGTGCTCTCTACGGAAGTGACGTAATAAGTTCAAATCTAGCAGATGAGAAGGATGAGACATACGGCATGTGCTGGGAAGAGTTTTTGATATTTTTCTATTTATTTTGTTGTATATTTATTTATTTATCTATTTATTTATTTTATTTTTTTTGGCGGTACGCAGGCCTTTCACTGCCGTGGCCTCTCCCGTCGCGGAGCACAGGCTCCGGACGCGCAGGCTCAGCGGCCGTGGCTCACGGGCCCAGCCGCTCCGCGGCACGTGGGATCTTCCCGGACCGGGGCACGAACCCGCGTCCCCTGCATCGGCAGGCGGACTCTCAACCGCTGCGCCACCAGGGAAGCCCCTGTATATTTATTTTTAACTTTTTGGTTCTAAATAATTATAGCTTTGCAGGAAGTTGCCAAGATTCTACAGAGATTTCCTGTGTATCCTTCATTCAGTTTTCCCCAATGATTGCATGGGGAAGCTGGACCTAACTAGGAAAATAACAATGGTACAATGTTGACGTATAGTCCTACACAATTTCATCACATGTATAGATTTGTGTAACCACTACCACAATCAAAATACAGAACGCTTTCATCATCACAAATATCTCCCTTTAGTTTTGCTTGTCACTTTGATTTCTTACAGTCGTGTGTTTTGGTGATTTAGGGTAAAGTCAGTACAAAATTGTTTTTGTCCCATAAAGGACTGTGAAGAAAATGTTTCCATTCATCCCTTGTCTAACTACTTCCAATAAGGCAGGATTTGCCAGGGGATTTTGAAAGCAAGTTATTCCCTTGGGTCAGACAAACTGTGGCTTGAATCATTTAGAAGATGTTCAAAATAGCATGGGTTAGAGTAATAATTCTATGGTTCACCTTCAATTCTTGCTGCCCTAAAATCAGCAGTCTTTCTCCACTACAAGGTCAGATGCAAATTGTTTCTCTTTGGTGTGAAACAAATAGATTTCATAAAACCTAACCTGAAAGTGTGCTAAGAGAATTAATTCCATTTAGAATAGCTTCTGCCTTCAGATCACCTGGATTTTTCCATTTGTTTTATTATTTTTTTCTTTTTCTATCAGAGTCTCATTTGGGGACTGAATTTTTAAAAGACTTTAGAAAAACCTAACTTTTCTTTCTTGATCTACACTGATCACCTCATTACCATTATTTTTTTTTCCTCAATAACAAGGCTTGTAATTCTACTAAGCATGGGAACTAAAACCAGCAAAGGAACATTTTCCATGAGACAGTTATTTACCTGACATTTCTGACCAACTGTCACCCCACACCGCCTCCTTGTCCCTAGAGAAAATGTAAGCAAAGTGCCCCATGCACAATGCTTCCAAAGCTGTGGGCAGATGCTCTCTTTCAGAGACTCTAAAAACCATCTTGAAATTATGTCACTAAAAGCAGTTCAATTGCCAGTGGACCAGCTGCCGTTTTGTGTAGACAAATTTATCAGAGGGTTGAATGCTGAGAATAACCTCAAGGATGGGGACATTGTAATTATGAATTTGAAATGGAAGAATTCACAACTAAATATATCATCATAACAGAATGCATTTTGAATCTGTGTCCTCTGCTCCCCTAGGATTAAATACCACTATAACCCAAATAGGCAATTTATCTGCAGTGTCAGCCTCTAAAATAATTATATTGAGTATCCTTGATTTTTCCTAAGTTAAAATTCAGGGGCACATACATACACTTTTAGAATTTGAGGACAGATGCAAAGTGCACATAGGCAAAAATTTCTCACCTTAAAGATTCAAAAATCACTGCTCTGACCATTTTCACTTATATATTGCACATTATTAGCAAGTGTTCTAAAATTCTGTGTATTGGTGAGATTTCCAGTTGTCATTCGGAAGGCTGGATTAAATAGGGATTATCACACAAAACATCAACAGTGATAAGTCATTGAAGTTCCAATGGAAAGATCCAATGTTCTACTGCATTTTTGGCAGAATTAGCAACCTTTACATCTGACATCAAAAATTCATCGGCTCTCACAGTTAAATAGGAATAATTTGATCATTTAAAGCTGTCTGCACCATATGACACTGTCTTTTATAATCATCTTTCTAAGAATAATAAGACTTTCATTGAAAAACAAGTCATATGTGTCAGCTGAATTATGCTCTTTGTTGGTATATTCTCACAGGTTTTTTTAAATTTTCTAGTTCCTTTTTACATAAACTTCCACCAATATTCAGTTATTAGCTATATCCTTTCTTCTCTTCTCATCCCTGAGAAATTTCATCCATTGTTGTGTGTTAGGTACCATGTATGTGGTGATGATTCTGAAATATTCATTTCTAGCCCTGCTCATTTCCCTGAATCCCAGATGCAAACACTGAACTACCAGCTGCACTTTTTAATTCATATATCCAGCGATCATCAAAACTTGTCTCCAAACCTTAATTCATCACCCAACCACACTTTTCCCAACTACTAAGCTCCTTAGCACCATAAATGTTATTATCAAAACAGATTATAACTTTCTCATCCTTCATTCTACATATACATGCAGTTAGCAAATAAATCCTTTTGGGTTGTCTTGATCTCCACTTCTTTCCCCCCGCCGCCCCCAAAGCCACTTCTCAAAATCAGACTCTACTCCTTTCCTGGCAGGTTGCAGTAGTCTCCTAACTTTCTAATTTTAGTCTCTAAGCCATCATTCTCTACACAGTTTTTTGATTTATCTTCTTAAAACACGGATCGCATCAGGCTGCAGTTCTGTTCCTTTTTTTTTTATGCTCCTTGGTGCACATATTCTAATGCAAAACCTCATGTAGTCTTATCTGTCTTACAAGCCACAATTCAACTGTTTCTTCCTCCATAAAGTCTTCCCATATCCCACGACAATACATAATCTCTCACTCTCTTTCATGTGATACTTTTAAACTTGGTTAAACTTTTTATTCTTGTAAAACATGAAGAAGTTTCCTGACTTAGTATTATGTGTGAGGCAAGAGGGTTGCCCTGGTGAACAATGCAGATTAGTTTCTTACGCCTGCAGAGTCTGGCATTCTACTGGTGAGATAAACAAACAAAGGAACCCACTTTGGAAGATCCTACCATGTTGTAAAGTGCTATGTCTGGGGGTAAGAGTAGGGGGGCAACTTTATTTATTTATAATTGAAGTATAGTTGATTTACAATGTTGTGTTAGTTTCTGGTGTACAGCAAAGTGATTCAGTTATATATATATATATATATATATATATATACACACACACACACACACACATTCTTTTTCATATTCTTTTCCTTTATCATTTATCACAGGATATTGAATATAGTTCCCTGTGCTATACAGTAGGTCCTTGTTGGTTATCTATTTTATACATAGTGGTATGTATCTGTTAATCCCAAACTCCTAAATTTATCCCTTCCCCACCCCCTTTCCCCTTTCATAAGTTTGTTTTCTATGTCTGTGAGTCCACTTGTTTCACAAATAAGTTCATCTGTGTCATACTTTAGATTCCACATATAAGTGATATCATGTGGCATTTGTCTTTCTGACTTACTTCACTTAGCACGATAATCTCTAGTTCCAACGTTGTTGCTGCAAATGGTATTATTTCATTCTTTTTTATGGCTAAGTAGTATTCCATTGTATATATGTACCACATCTTCTTTATCCATTCCTCTGTCAATGGACATTTAGGTTGCTTCCATGTCTTGGCTATTGTAAATAGTGCTGCTATGAACATTGTGGTGCATGTATCTTTTCAAATTAGACCTTTCTCTGGATATATGCCCAGGAGTAGGATTGCTAGATCATATGGCAACTCTATTTTTAGTATTTAAAGGAACCTCCATACTGTTCTCCATAGCGGCTGCACCAATTTACATTCCCACCAACAGTGTAGGAGGGTTCCCTTTTCTCCACACCCTCTCCGGCATTTACTGTTTGTAGACTTTTTGATGATGGCCATTCTGACTGCTGAGGTGATAGCTCATTGTAGTTTTGATTTACATTTCTCTAATAACTAGCGATGTTGAGCATCTTTTCATGTACCTTTTGGCCAATTTTAGATCAGATCATCAGGAGAAGCCTTCGTGAGGAAGTAACATCTGAGCTGAGACCTGAATGATAAGCAGAAGCTGGCCATGTGAAAGTAGGAATAAAAAGCAGTTCAGATAGAGACAACAGCAAGTAAAACTCCCTGAAGGTGAGGAAAATCATTTGAGGGCCAGGAAAGGACTACATACCTGAAGTGCAGTGAGTTGATATTTGGATACTTACCCAATATTTACTATGTGCAAAGTGCTGAACAAAACAAATGTTTCTTGCTCTCAAGGGGGTGTCAGTGTAATGGACCAGACTTACACTGGCCCAACAATAACACAAATATATACTAACATTGTGATGACTGCTACAGAGGAGATGTAAAGGGGGGCACTCTAAGGTGCTTGTGAGGTAACAAAATGGAGATTTTTCATTAAATTATCACATCTGTGGAGGTCAGAGGAGAGGCCTGGGCTGAGGATACTGGTTGGTCCTCAACATATAGGCAAGTAATTGAAGTTTTGGTTAAAGAAAGGGCTCAAGGCTAAGGGCTGAGGAAATCCAACATTATCAGTTAGATTATAAATCTAACATTAATACTACGCATTAATAATCAGATAAAACCAACAAAGAACACCCAAAAAGGGGAAGCCAGGGAGCTTGCAGGAGAACCAGAGTAGCAGAGGCTGATAGAAATAAGAGCTCCAACAAGGAGAGAGTTAAGAACTGGCCAGTGCTCTTGAGCAGTCAACTCACAGAAGTCCTGAAAAAGTAGCTACTGGATTGTGCAACAAGAAAGTCATTGGTAAAGCTTCGAGAAATCAGTATTGGTGGAGTGGTGGGGACAAAAGAGAAACTAGAGTGAGTTAAGGAGTAATGGGGGGCAATGAAGGGGACATATGATTTATAGATACTTCCTCCAGTAGCTTGACTGTAAGTAGCGGTAGAGAATTGGCATTTTAAAAAGCCTTAATTAAAGTGATCCCAATATCGTTTGGGTAGTTATGGATTTAAAACTCTTTTTCCTTCTCTTAATTATGTGTTGTTAGATTGCCACCATTATTTTTATTTTCATCCAGTATAAAACAGGTGGGTTAGACTCAATACATTTTTTTTTTTTTTTTTTTTTTTTTTTTTTTTTTTTTTTTGCGGTATGCCGGCCTCTCACCGCTGTGGCCTCTCCCGTTGCGGAGCACAGGCTCCGGACGCGCAGGCTCAGCGGCCATGGCCCACGGGCCCAGCCGCTCCGCGGCACGTGGGATCTCCCCGGACCGGGGCACGAACCCGCGTCCGCTGCATCGGCAGGCGGACTCCAAACCACTGCGCCACCAGGGAAGCCCCTAAACTCAATACATTTTTAAAGGCCTTGAGTTACTATTCAAAGTGTTTGGGTTAGGCTTAGTGGCATGTTGAGTATACTCCATGATACCTCTGGTAGAAACCTTCATTCTAAATCTGTTCTGAAAGTATAAAGAGGTAGGTGATCTGGAAGGGAATTGTCCGCCAACCTCTCAGTGAATGTTAACTTTGACTTTAGGAGAAATTCCTAGATTTTGCAGTGATTTCAAATGAGATCCAACAGACTCCTGAAGGCAATCACCTGAAGACACCTGCTCTCAAGCACAGATGCTCACCAATAGCCCCACACCCAGGGCTTTTATTATCATCAGTTACACAGATGCACATAATGTGTTGGAGATGTAAATAATTATATTTTCCTCAGGAATTTACTTTGTGATACACATATGTTCACATACAAATATACAGTTTTGAAAAATTATAACAATAAGTTATCCATAATCACATTTGTAATAGTCTCTGGTGCGCTAAATCCACTATAGCAAAACATCTGTGCATCCTTACCTCACAGAATGGAAGAGCTGGAATAGACTACAGAGATCTCGCTGTCCTTTAAAGATGCTGAATCATTTTGCCTGGATCCATGGTAGAAGACATATTGCCGTAAAATACTTAAAATTTTTCTATTTATTAGATGAGAAAACTACTGTGGATTGTTCTTTTCCATAAAGAATGTCTGGAAGTAACCCCTAAGTCTTTTTCCCAGTTCCTGGACATTATATCAGTATCATGGAATCTATATCATTGTCTGTAGCCCTACTGTAATACAATTCGGATAAATTCTCTGAAGTAATTTCATAAGACTTATTTGGAAACATATTCCCATTTCTAAGTACTTTTAGGAAATTATGATGAAAAATGCTTTAATCAGAAAGTTATATTAAAACCTTAAACAGAAAGCAAGACATCATCAGGTTAAACTTTGGATAGAAGTAAAATGGTCATCTTTGTCTGAGAAACCCATTTAACTTCCTTACCATCTTTACCATTTAATTCCTTATTTGAGTGTGAGTAGGCAGCCACTTCCTGAGACTTTCATATTCTACTGAAGGTCCCTTTGCTGCTGCATTCATATTCTGAGTATCCCCTGGACTTCACTATGTGCACCAAGCCTTAGACATGGCCAGACACTTTCTCTCTCAGCTCCACTTCAGTGAGTCCATCATCTATCCTCTCTATCGCGACCAGTGTCACTAGCTCAGTCCTTTTTTATGGCTAGTCAAACACAAAGGTATACATCAGCTCTCCTGAGTTCTGAAAGCGTGGCTTCTGAATTCTAAAGGGAAAATCCACTGGGAAAAGATAACGTTAATTGTAACCGTGTACATTGTGCTGAATAAGTCACAAAGCAAACAGCACAGTAGCTCCTTCTCCACTGGCATTTATAGTCTAGGATACAGAGTACACATACACACACATATATATAAATATCAATGTGTATGTATATATATAAATGTATATAAATATAAAATCTTATATGGTAACACAAATCAGAACTGGAGAATAACACTAAAACCTGATGCATGTAAAGGTGAAGTGTAATATGATTTGAAGATCAAATGGAAAGAAACAATGAGTAGAGAATTCATTCACAAAAGAGAAGTGAGACTGCTTTAAAAATAACAGGGGCGTCCCTGGTGGCGCAGTGTTTAATAATCTGCCTGCCAATGAAGGGGACATGGCTTTGATCCCTGGTCCGGGAAGATCCCACATGCCGCGGAGCAACTAAGTCCGTGCACCACAACTGCTGAGCCTGCCCTCTAGAGCCCCTGAGCCACAACTACTGAAGCCCGCACACCTAAAGCCCATGCTCCGCAAGAAGAGAAGCCACTGTGATGAGAAGCCCGCGCACCGCAACGAAGAGTAGCCGCTGTTCACCGCAACTAGAGAAAGCCGCGTGCAGCAACGAAGGCCAAACACAGCCAAAATAAATAAATAAAAGAAATAAATAAATAGAAAAAAAAATTTTTTAAGTAAAAATAAGATGCACACTTTACTCCTTTTTTAAATCAATATATTATGTTTTTAGAAAAGTTTGATATTTACCAAAAAACATTAAGCAGATAGTGCAGGGATTTCCCATATATCCCCTCTTTTCCTCTATTATTAACGTGTTGCATTAGTGTGGTACATTTAGAACAATTAATGAAAACATAATACCCGATACACTTTTATTAACAAAAGTCCATGGTTTATATTGGGGTTGCCTTTTCCTGTTGTACATTCTATGTGTTTTGACAAATGCATAATGTCATGCATCCACCATTGTGGTATCAGACATAATAGTTTCACCACCCCCCAAAAATCCCTTTTGTTTCACCTATTCATCTCCATTTCACTCTTAGAACTATCACTAGTATATTAATTATCGTTTCAAGTTCAAATGAGATCAGTGTTTCAAGCCAATTGAATTTGTTGATGCAAAGCAAAATTATAACATGGATGCATTTTCTTCCGTATTTTAATATATTTAAAAGGGTGTAAAAATAAGTTTTAAATAAGTAATATTTTTAAGAGTATACAGAAGGCACACCAAAATGAGAACTTCAGTTAATCACTAGATATATAAGACAAATCTATTTTTCTGAGTTGCTATGACTAACAACCCACAGAAACATGTTTTGCAGGTATTCTATGCAGACCCCATCTAAGGTCTCTCTTTGATATTTCTGCCTTATTTTCAAAAATCATTAGCATACTAGAATTCATTAAGTTAGAAGGATTACTGCAGTAATTAACACGTATCATAAATCTAAAATAAATATTAAATTATCACGTTTACCATCCGTTTTTGAGAGGATGGTTTAGACTCAATTGAATTGTGAATTTCTTGAGCAGGTGATCTAGTTGTATTCTCTCTCTTTTCCAGGTTAAACATTCATAGCAACAAGTCTAACTAGAATTTCAAGACAATTCACTTTGCTATTAAATTCATATGACCGAACTTTGTTGTATTAGGCATAACTCAATTCACAGTAGCGTATTTTGCATCTTTGATATAAGTGAGGATCTTTGATTTATATGAAACATGAGGCAGAAAGAGCAATTTATTAGCAGCTTCTGATGAAAATTTAGAAAATGTATTTCATTCTTCCCAATGGAAACATATTTTTTCAGGCAATATTAGAAATGCTCCAATGGCTGAATGATCATTAATTCAATAACTGCACTCGTACACATGCCGTGCAGGACAAATTTGGAGTAAAGAAATAAAATGACCTACAGAATCGTCTTTGTAACCCACCTCCTAGTTCTGCCAAATGTATTCTGACAACAGCTTGATAATGTTTTCAATTTGCCCAGATGTGCAGGCAGTTCAATTTAAACTATTCAATTTTACCAATTCAACTGACTGTTTTGTACTCAATACAATTTTTTTATGCCAAGAGGGAAAACAGATGTACAATGACAATGTGCAGTTTAAGATATAGGACTTCCTTTAGGTTTTAATTTTATTATTATTTTTGTATCTCCTCTAGACAAATTTATTTTTATTGAAGTATAGTTGATTTACAGTGTTGTGTTAGTTTCAGGTGTACAGCAAAGTGATTCAGTTACACACACATATATCTATTCTTTTTCATATTCTTTTCCCTTATAGGTTATTACAAGATATTGAATATGGTTCCCTGTGCTATACAGTAGGCCCTTGTTGCTTATCTATTTTATGTATAGTAGTGTGTATCTGTTAATCCCAAACTCCTAATTTATCCCTCCCCCATCAGACCCCTTTGGTAACCGTAAGTTTGTTTTCTATGTCTGTGAGTCTATTTCTGTTTTGTGTATAAGTTCATTCGTATCATTTGTTTAGATTTTAAGTTTTTTAAAGTGATGGTAAGAAATGAATACAAAACCACATCTCACAAGAGTTGAATTATACATATCTTTTATAGTTTAAAAATGTTTACCCCCTTATAGTCATAAGTGAAGCATGAGAATGGGAATTATCATTCATGCAAATAATGACACATATCATTTCATCCAAGGGAAAGGAAGTGTTATTTTCTAAAGAATACAAAAATCCCCTCCTAGCTTTTGAGAGGGGCAGAGTTTCTGTGTCAAGTTTGATTTTGAATTGCTCCCTTTTTTCAGAACACGAATGTTAAGGAAGACCCAACACTGTATTGGCAAAACTAGGAAATACCTCTTTTCATTTGTGGACCTCCTCCTAGTGCCAGATTTTTTTTTTTTTTTTAAGTCTCATGTAAGTAATGCCACTGATGTCAGGAAGAAAAAAATATAAGGTTTTCCATCATAAGCCTTTCATGCTTGTTCCTTCTCCCCCCTCCCCTCCCTCCCTCCCTCCCTCTCTCTCTTTCTCTGACACACCCAAACACACACATATTTATGGCCACCCTGAAGAATCAGATGTTAAGATTAGCCATCAGACATTTTCAAAATTACCCACAGATGTTTGACTTGGGTGCACTGGGGACTTTACTGAAAAATGTAATCTATCCCTCTATGCTTCAGAACAAAAATATGGTCCAAATTTCACTAAGGTGGAAAAGTGATTCAGTGTTTTTTTGTGTGGGTGCTCTCAAATATCCCATACCAAGTACTGTACTGGCTTCAAGTCTTTCAATGTGAACATCTCTGCTGTATTTCTCCTATGTTAGAAACAAATATATATATCTATAAGTTTTATATTTCAGCAGATTTTCTTGAATTTCTATCCATTAATTATTCATTAATCCAAATAGTTGAGTAGCCGCTATTTGCCAGGCACTGTGAATGTGGCAGTGATACACAATTAAATATGACATTGGCCCCTCCCCTTATGGAGAAAACAATCAAGTGAAGAAGGAAGACACACAAGCAAATAACTGCCCTACAATGTGACACTCAAAACATCACCACTGTGCAGTTCCCTCAGTACTCGTGGCAGCCTTGGGAATCAAAAACAATACTGTGTTTAGGGTGAAGACTAGTCTGATTTGTAGACAAAGGGAATGTTCTGTTGGATGAATAACAGGCTGAGAATTTACAGTGATAGCCGAAGCCACTCCGATATCTCACATAACCTTTTCCTTCTAAACCAATTTTAACAATAATTATAATGTCAACCTGTATCTCATTACAAGCAGTTGAAACACTGAAAAATGGTTCAGTGTTCCCTTTGTGTGTGCTCAAATGTCCATACCATGTCTAAGTATCAGAGGCATCCCAGGAGTCTTGTCAGGCTTAGAAATATTTTGGCAGTAAACCTCAGTGTCTATGAGAAATGTTTGGATATCTTGTCAATTTTGTATGAGTACAGAAGGGAGAAAAATTTCACACTGCCTGGAGGAATCTGGTACATTCACAGAGGAAGGGACTGTTCATTAATCAATTCAACAAATGTTTATCGAATACCTACCATGAACAAAGCAGAGAGAGAGAGTTAGTTATAAAAAGATGAATCGGAGAGGAACTGAAAACAAAGGGAAAATAGAAAACAATAACATGATATTCCCAATACAATTACATCAATGACTATATTAAATTTTAATGGAATAAACTCACAAATTAAAAGGCAGAGATTGTCAAAATCAATACAATAGCAGAACACAACTATGAGCTATGTACAAGAGACACACTTTAAATAGAAAGATACAGGAAGGTTGAAAATAAATGGATATAAAAAGATATGCCACACAAATTGTAACCCCATGAAGGATGCAGTGGCTATATTAGTATCAGATTTCAAGGAAAAAAGTATTTCCAGGACGAAAAGAAGCAACAAAACATAATGGCATCAAACTAACCATGATATGATTTCTTCAATACCGGAGCTGTCATTTCCCAAAGCATATTCTGAGCAACACTAGCCCATTAAGACAATCAGGAAAGAAAGGGTTTCCTGCTCAAGTAATTTTGGGACACACTTGCTTTTTATTTTGCTCCCATCCTCTTTGGACATTTATGATAAATAAGAATGAGATGTCAAGTGAATTAAGGACTCTGAGATATTCTATAGCCAAGAAAATGAATTACCTCTGTTTAACCTGCCTTTTTCCAAACCTATGTAACCACGGAAACTTTTGTTAATTTATTTTCATGTAACACCTATTAACATCCCCTAGAATAAAACTTGGGGGAAAAATAAGTTTCTTGAGAGATCTGCATCCACATCACTCAGCATAGTGCCTGAAATATTCTGAACTATCAATGAACGTTTGGTGAACAAATGTATCGATACACACAGAGATAAACAGAGACAGTGTTTTACAGAATTGTAGTTACCACTGCCTCGAGATTTTAAAATGCCCAATGAGTGTCCCAAAGGTTCTGTAGTGTATACAGCTCATTGACAAGATAAAAGGAAGACAGCATTGCTATATTTTTTAAAAATTTATTTTATAGAAGTATAATTGATTTACAATGTTGTGTTAATTTCCGCTGTACAGCAAAGTGATTCAGTTATACATATATATATACACATTCTTTTTCATATGATTTTCCATTATGGTTTATCACAGGATATTGAATATAGTTCCCTGTGCTCTACAGTAGGACCCTGTTGTTTATCCATTCTATACATAATAGTTTGCATCTGCTAATCCCAAACTCCCAATCCATCCCTCCCCCATCCCCCCCTTGGTCACCACAAGCCTGTTCTCTGTGTCTGTGGGTCTGTTTCTGTTTTGTAGATAAGTTCATTTGTATTATTTTTTTTTCAGATTCCACATATAAGTGATATCATATGATATTTGTCTTTGTCTGACTTACTTCGCTTAGTATGATAATCTCTAGGTCCACCCATGTTGCTGCAAAGGACAGTATTTCATTCTTTTTAATGGCTGAGTAGTATTCCATTGTATATATGTATACCACATCTTCTTTATCCATTCCTCTGTCAATGGACATGTAGGTTTCCACATCTTGGCTATTGTGAATAGTGGACAGCATTGCTGTATTAAACCCCCTCCCCTGCTAAGGGACGCTGACCGTCCTATCCTACAAGACCAAGATAAGACTTGTGATTAAGGCATCTTCTCTCTTTGACATATCCCAGAAAGTCAATCAAACAAGGTCATTAACTAAGGAGCCTGAAAAAGTTGAATCCCATTTTACCAACTGCTGTGATAATTTGGGTTTTCTCAGAGACTACTAAATATGAATCTGGGTGCAGGTGTCCAATGCTAAACAAGAGAAATGTATCAAATAGTTCATAAGAGCAAATTTTTAAAAATACAGCCCTTGGAGACTGAAGAGTCAAGAAGAGAGCAAAGGAAAAGAGTGAACGTGAACAAATTCCAGCAACAAAGGGCCAAACTGGTTTATAGCTGAGTGCTTGTGTGTGGGCACAGATAAAATAAGTCATTTAAATGCACCAAGGTGGGGTGTGGGATAAACATAAGGCTTCTTACACCATAACAGGTTATAATAAAATATTTTTGAAGAAAGGTTTTAACCACAGAGACTGTATGGAACCTCATTTCTGGAGAAAACTGGCTGTATGAAATCTAAGTAAACTTTAAAAAGTCCCTCTAGGTTATGCCTAATGGGAGAACTTTTAATGGAGAGCATGTGAGCTTTGAAAACTGTCTTTTTAAGATGACAGGCCAACTACAATAAGAATAAATCTCTGATTAGGAATGATGGGCCAAAAGTAACAGTACTTAACAAGCTTGTCCTTCCTGACCACAGTAGCAATGATTAATAATAGGCGGAGGACATCAACAATTAAATTACTATCAGTGAGGTAAAGACAGTTTCACCATTACAAAATGCAACAAGGGCCAAGGATAGCGGTGGGTTTCTGGCTTACCAAAAAGGAAAAAAAAAAATCTAAATGCAATCAGGTCCAGGCTTTGGGAGGAAGAAAGCAGGGATTGATTCCTTCACACCACTGTGGGAGTTAAGAAGAGGATTTGTTAGGCAGGTGAGGAAGAAGTTCTGGTTACCTTTTGCTGTATATCAAAGAGAAACATCTTTTGGTGTAGGTTTGTCACTAAGCCTCAGAGTGCAAGCAAAGATGAGGGGCTTTCCCTTTTGTATTACCCTTACCATCCTGAAGTCAGTTCTGCACAAGCTACTAGAGATAGAGGTGCATTCAGATGCCTTTCACTTGTTCATCTTTTCTCCTCGAAAACATGCTTTCAATGATAACCAATTAATGTGTTCAAGAGACTCTGTCCTTACTGCATTTCCCACCAGGGGGAAAACTATAAGTATTTATTGAGCACCTACTCTGTGACCAAGACTATTTGGGAATAGACTTAAGGCATTATTTTATAATGATCTCCCACCTTTCTTAAAGCTCTACACATGGTGATTGTTGCCGTTCAAAGGAGTGGGAAGGGAAATCTCCTTGAATGAGACAGCTCACAACGTTGAATGTTTTGGAGCCTTTCTCAATGAACATCCAAGATAAGTAAATCATGGATAGATCAAATTCTCCACATTGTGGCTATTCACCTTTGTCATTATTAAGCTCAGAGTCAGGTGATGCAGATACTACAAGATCTTTAGATTTGGCTAATAGATGTCAACTCTTGCAATAACAACAGCAATATTAATAGACAATCATTACGCCTTATTTTACTTATTTGTTGAGGGAGTAAAATTGTGTTTGCTAACAGCTGAAACTTAACTAATGTATTTCAGAAACTTTTTAAGAAAGACAACTAGATTTGGGAGGAAATGAAATTCTGTTAACCTTTAATGAAAGACAGAATTACTGGACACAGAGCTTCTTATTCAGAGACCATTGTAGCTCAGTGAAGTTCCACGACTTCTCACCAATAAAGATAGCATAGCAGGAACTCCAGAAGTGGCATATACAAGACCTACAATGCTGATAGAAACTTTGGTCAGCTCAGGAAAAGAATATGGAAGATATTTTTGGAAGGCTTTATTTTGGAGCTATAGAGATGAATCACACACACGTCACATGGACCCAAAAAAAGGGCAAGTTGCAGAACACATACAATTAGATACTGTTTTTTGTGGAGTTTAAAAACATACAAAACAATGTGATGTATTTCTTAGGAATAAATAAATCTGTAGTAAAAGTACAGAGTAAAAAGACAATAATAAATACCAAAATCCATATAGTGGTCATTTTTGTAGGCGGTGGAGGTAACTGGTGCAGGGAATTTAACTGAATTGGCTTTTGTTTCCTAAACGGACTTTGGATACATGGGTATTTATTGTGTTCATGGCTTTACATCATCAAATGGGCTCATACATGAGTTATTTTCAAATGTATACAAAAGTAGAGGTGCTAGTAAAATGAACTCCTGTATACTTATCTTGTGTATTCAACAATTATCAAAATTTTGCCATATTTGCTTCATCTGTCTTTGTTCTTTTCTTTTCTAAGCTGTATTTTAAAGAAAATCCCAAACATGTCATTTTATTTCTACATGTTGCAGTATACATATTGACAAAATATGAGCTTTTAAAAAAAATGTAACAACAATGCCATCACTATTTTTACCCCAAATAATTCCTTAGTATCATGTATACCAAAAGACTATAAAAATACTTCCCCTAATTGTCTCAAAAATCCCTTTTTACAGTTAAGTTATTCAAATCAAGATGCGCTTAAGGTCCACATATGATATTTAGTTGTTAGATCTCTCGTCTCTTTTAATCTAGGGCGTCCTTCCCTGCCATTTATCTTTTCATGCTATTGACTTGTTGCTGTAACTGGGTCAGTTCCTCCATGCTGTTTACTCTTCACTCTTTTTTGTATGTCTTGAATATTGTATGCTTTTAAAAACATTTAAGATGCTATTATGTTGAAAAGGTTAAGTATGGAATTCCCACAGTTGTTGGTCTTTTGAGATGATAGAAATGGAGAAAAGTTGATTGTCTGGCACTACGCACTGTGTCTGTTTCAGAAGATGTGCCTGGATCTTCCCTGGCGAGGGAAAACACTGTGCCGTGAGTGGGCATATACTTAGATATTAGTAGATGAGAGATGCCTTTCTCAGAAGCACCAAATAGTGGGAATTCGGAAGAAATAGCACTTTGTGAATAGCAGATCCTCTACCTGTCCTTTTTCTAATGATAACTAATCTTTTGATATTGACAGAAAGAAAAGAATTATTTAAATTCACCAAATATTGCTTAACACCTAATATATGACAGGCAGTATTATATATGGGGGGTGGGATGTTAATAGGATGATTATTTATTAATAATTAATAATCATAGCTGATATTTATATGAAAAATTAACTATATATCATTATTTAATCTAATCCTCCAAACAACCATATGAGGCACCGTTGCATTTCCTATTATACAAATGAGGCTCAGAGAGGTTAAGCAATCTTCCCAGTGTCTCACAGCTGGGAAGTGGTTGAAAAAGAATTATACTTGAAATCTATTTGGTTTGAACTCAGTCTACCCAATTCCAAAATGGAGACTTTTACACACTATACTATACTGTACTGCCTCAAATACAAGTGCAACTACCATGTTGACTAGAACAACTGGGACCCTCTACTTCATAGCGACCGTCTTGATTTGGCCCAAACTTCAATTTAACGCCTAGTACCACAAAAAAGCTCATTCCCTCCTTCTTGCGAATTTGCTTGGCTTATTTCCACATGCTTCCCTGACTTAGATTCTCTGATATTTGCAGTTTTAATCAGCTATATTTGAATAACCGTGTATCTTTCAGCATTTCATGTGCTCTGCTTAGGTCTTGGATACAGTTTTGTTCCTATGCCTACTCTGTCCCTCTTAACTTTGGGAATGAATAGCTACAAATATAGATGATATAGATATGGATATAGATATCGATATATATGTAAGCATTTTCCATTGAGTTCCTATCATTGGGTTTCCTTTTTGTCAGAAATAAGTAAGCTTGGCCAGTGTAAGGAGGTAGGGTTTATAGAGGGGGAAACACTTGGAGTCAGAAGCCTGGCCTCTAGTCCTGGACCTGCCAATATGTATCTGGGAGACCTTAGAAACTTCACCTCTCTGAGTGCTGGTTTCTTCATGAATAAAGTAGGAAAATGGGAATTCCTGCAAAGGCTGTTGTGAGGGTCTCTGAGGAGACAGACTTCGTAGAATTCTAAGCTGTAAAGTGTTGCATAATTTTGAAGCCAGTGAAAAGAAGGGAGCTTAACCACTCTAATCAGACTTCCAGCAACTCTGCATTAACATGTCTCACTTTGATCCGTGGAGGCTCACCTCTACTTCATACAAACTGATAACAGTAAATCAATACTGTTTCTCACTCCTTTGACTAAGAAGAATGAAACTTCTGCTTTAAGAGAGCTAGAAGTAGGATTATCATGTAAATACTATTAGCTGACAGCACCTCTTATTAACCTCCATACTAGGAATGGTGTATGTCTCACATTATACATTAATTTCCCCAACTAATTTATTTATACTTCCTTGAAAATATTGGTGCAAGCATGGAATGAGTGTGTGTGTATACATACACGTGTGTGTGTGTGTGTGTGTGTGTCTAAATCTGGTAAATTGAGAAAATGTCAACTTGGAGAATAGACGCACAAGGAAAGCTTTATTAATGGCATTTACAAGGCTTTTTTCCATATCAGTGTCAGTTTCTCAATCATAGGCAATAGAAGGTACTGTCATTTTAATCTTAAATTGCCTGTAAATAAAGCCATTTCAAATCTTAGGCTTTAAATAAACAGTATTGTACTAATACATTTTTTCTATATCAATTTCCTTGATATGTAATTTATATAAAATATAGTACACCCATTTTAAGTGTACACTGTGAAGAAATTTGTCAACTACACCTGCATAATCACTACCACAATCAAGATACAGAATACTTCTTTCAGCTAAAAAGTTCCCTCCTGGGCCTTTGTGGTCAATTCCATCTCTTGACCAATGGCCCAGGCAACCAGTGATCTGCTTTCTGTCACTACAGATTAATTTTGCCTTTTTGAATTTTATATCAATAGTCATACTGTATGTCAAATTCTGTGACTGGCTTTATGCATTTAGCGTGACATTTCTGAGATTCATTCATATTGTTACATCAGTAGTTTACTTCTTTACTACTGTATTATATTGTTTGCATACATCATGAGTAGTTTTTCTATTCACCTATTGATAGTTCTTGAGTTGCTTCCATTTATTAGCTATTATGAGTAAAGCTGACATGACATTCATTTACAGGGCTCTGCATGAATATACATTTCATGTCTCCTGGATAAATACTTAGGAGTGAGATTGTATGCGTACAAGTATGAAGTATGTGTAGTCTTTTAAGAAAATGCCAGGCTTTAAAAAAGTGGTTATACCACTTTATGCCTCCACCAACAAGGTATAAGAATTCTCATCACTCTATATCTTCAGTGATAACTACCATTTTTAGT
Source organism: Physeter macrocephalus (assembly GCF_002837175.3). NCBI lineage: Eukaryota > Metazoa > Chordata > Mammalia > Artiodactyla > Physeteridae > Physeter > Physeter macrocephalus. The sequence goes on from NC_041234.1 coordinate 115,357,796, forward strand.
GTTTTTAATTTTAGCCATTCTAGTGGGTTTGTAATGGTATCCCAACATGGTTTTTAACGAATTTCTCTAATGACAAATGAACATCTTTTCATATGCTTAGCAGCCTTCATATCTATTCTTTTATGAAATATCTGCTTAAATAATTACTATTTTAACTTGGTTCCTTGCCTGCTTATTATTGAATTCTATTTTTAATATATTCTGTATATCAGTATACTGTTAGGTATAAATGTTTTACTTTTGTCTCATATTAAATAATCATCTACTTCAAGGTAGAATTTTATAGTTTTTGATTTTATGCTTAGGTATATCATCCGTTTCTAGTTGAGTTTTGTGTATATTGTGATGTGTAAGGGTCAAGGTACAGTTTTTCATACGGATCTCAAGTTGTTCCAGCACCATTTATTGAAAAGGCTACCATTTCCCACTGGCAACTTGGTTGAAAATCAGTTGAACATGTATATGTGGGTTTATTTCTAAACTTTCTATTCTGTTCATCTGAACTACTTAGCCATCCTTACACCAATAATATACCATCTTGATGATGGGAGCTTAACAGTAATTCTTGCATTCAGGCAGAATAGTACTCCAATTTGGTCCTCCATTTGAAATGCTGTTTAGCAATTCTAGGTCCTTCACATTTTCATATTAATTTTAGAGTCAGCTTGCACATTTCTACAAAAGTATTCTTTTTCAGGACATTGTAACAATCCATGTAAAGTAATCAACAAACCTCCAGTCTCCTTAGGAACACCTTAGGTAGTGCGAAGGCCAACGGCTACTGAGTACTTTTCTAACTTACAAATACTTATGATGACTTTAATCTCTACTAAGTATTTTGCAAGAGTTTTGAAATGATAACTGGGAGATTGGGTATGAAATATTTTTAAAACAGCCAAGTGTTTTGTGTGTATGTATGTGTATATGTGTGTGTGTATATGTATACACCACATACAAAGACAAGGAGAGAGTCAGACAGAGAGAAAGAGAGAATCAATCTTTTCAAAGAGCACATGTGAATATATTGCTGAAAGACCAGTCCTGTAGAATTTGTACCAGTTCACAAAGGGCCCATAGAAAATACACTGAAATGATGGGCATTCAAGTTCAGTAACACTTGATGGTAAGGGAAACTGTTATGCCTTTGGGCCAAATCTGTATCTCTATGTGTGACATTGAGTTCAATTTTTCTGTGCTTCATCCTTCGGGAAAAACCACCTTAACTTACTTACGAATTCTTCTTGAAGGAATCCTAAAATTAAAAGGAATCCTAGGGCTTCCCTGGTGGCGCAGTGGTTGAGAGTCCGCCTGCCGATGCAGGGGACACGGGTTCGTGCCCCGGTCCGGGAGGATCCCACGTGCCGCGGAGCGGCTGGGCCCGTGAGCCATGGCCGCTGAGCCTGCCCGTCCGGAGCCTGTGCTCCGCAGCACGAGAGGTCACAACAGTGAGAGGTCTGCGTACCGCAAAAAAAAAAAAAAAAAAAAAATCCTATCATATTAATATGAACTGTTTCACATGTTCCGATTTTGTTCAGTTTTCTTTATGTATAAATCACTAGTATTTCTTAGAGTTTAGGTTTAAGTACCCACGGTTATATATCTTTATTCTCTCTCCTATAGGCCCCCTCCACTGACAAATTAGCCAAGAAAATTCCAATTTGTATTTTTTATGGTTCAGGTTCTGTCAGGATATGCCATAATATCCTATTAGACACAAGTGGTGCAGTGACAAGGAAGATAAAGAGGTTCTGCTCTGTGCTTTGAATGCTGCTCTTTTTATTCAGAATGTGACAGTTCGATGGACCTCTGAAACGTGAAAAGCCACTTCTAAAATCCTCTGCTTGCCCATTCTCTCTGATGTAGGATATATGCACATGTTTTGGCTCTGAGCCAAAAGACTTAGCACTGTCACAAAGTAAACTGACATTTCCGTAGCCATCACCATATTGAAATGTATCAATGTAAATTTTTAAGTGAAGCTTCTGTAACCCTATCTGTCTTGTCATTCTTTAGTAGAAGAGTCTTGTTCCTACAGGATGATGTTAAGTCCTACACGGCAGATGGAGTTCATGAGCAAACTCGCTCTTGTGAGGACCAAGGCTAAGGCCCTACTTTATTGTGTGAAATTGGCCATTTGACCAAGTAGAGTGCACGCAGAGTGTATCACAATCTCAGAAGTCTGTGCACTGTTTGGTGAGGAACCGTAGAGATAACAGGGAACATTCAGCTTAGAGACGACCTGTAGATAACATGATGATGGTCTTTACAAACTGTATGCGCGTCCATGTGGGAGAATGATTTGGAAATCAAAGGAGTTTATTTTCAGATATGACTAAAAGTTTTTTTGGTAATAATTAGAATAAAGCAAGGAGTTAGAATGCCATTATTAATGGACTGAGTATGGGATTTGTAGTCAGATAAAGAACCGGTATTATATCCGGGTCCCATCACTTACTAACTTTGTGACTTAAGACAAGTTACTTAAAATGTTTGAGCTTCAGATTCCTTGTCTGTAAAATGGCCTAACTGCTAGAGTTGTATCGTGCAAAGTATGTGACATAGTGTATGTGAAGCACCTGGAATGGTGCTCAGCTGATGGGACCTTTTTCCCTCTCTGTCACTGAAGGATTTCCAACTGAGTCAAATGCTCATGTGGGGAACTGAGGCAGGAACTTTCCCAGGCCTTGTAGGAAACTGGACCAGATTATCTCTAAGGTTTCTTCCAACTCTATAATTCTGACTATTGTATTTTAATTTGTATTTGATTAGTTTTGTTCTCAAATCAGTCAGTGCGAAATAATAATAATATGGTGTATATTTCTGTGCAAAAATATTCACCTCAAAATATTTAATGATCATTAAAATGGGTAACTACAGAAAGTCACAAAAATATACTCACAAACTCAGATGATTAACAACACTAAAATCCGATCACATTTCCTCTGAATATTTATTTTAATAATTTACGCTTGACTTGTGAGTTTAGAGTGAAGGCCAGAATCCATTGGTATTCAGCACTTGCAGTCAATCTCCAGCTTCAGGAAGTCATAAAGTATAAGGCACACAGTATTAGGTCTGCTCAATTGTCCATCTGACTATTCTGACAGCAGCAAAAAGATTTGGTACGTGAAGAAATGCAAGTTGCCTTCATAAGGTTAGGAACCAAGTTTGACTCTCCTTATGCAGCTATTTTACATCTTACATCAGTGAATTGATCTAAACTTTTGCTGATCCTTTTTACATTTTTAGTCTATAAAACGTTTTCATGACCAATGTCTCCAGTGCAAAGTAGTACTTTCCTTTTTTATCTACAAAAATGGCCTGCTTTCAGAATGTCCCTGGTCCTGATATTAGATTAATATGTGGATTTTAGTGGAAAACACCTCTATATTTTTTTTTCGATCGAAATCAATCCTTATAGATTTGTTTGACATTCCAGACTGAAGATTCCAAACCATTTCCAATCGGGCTATGTTTCCGCATCTTCATGCAACATATGCCACGTGGATAGTCATGATTTTTTTCAAGATTAAGTTTCTCTTCTTTTTTTGGCCTCTGGATTTCCTGACACTGTTTAGTATTTTTGTGGCTTCTTTGGCTGCCCCTATTTCCAATCGTTTACCAAACATCTCTGCTGGGATGCCCTGTAGGAACATCAGTGGTCAAATTCAGCACACCCAAGCTGAGTTCGTCTCTCTGATCTGCCTAAACCTGCTCCTCCCTCTGTGTTATGACAGAATCCTAGGATGGTCCTTATGACAGAATCCTAGGATCATCTGCAACTACTCCACATATTTACCCCATAGTTCTCATTTCTGCTACTCTTCATTCCTTTCTACAGATTCAAGTTAGCATCCAGCATCATTTCACATTTTGTGTAAGACAGATCTGGTAGCAATGAACTTGATTCTTTCTTTGCCATCTCAAATCTGCTATTGAGACCATACAGTGAATTTTTCTTTTCTGTTATTGCTCCTTTTAACTATGTCTCCTTTGGACCAAGTGTTATTTTTTTTTTTTTTAATTAAAATGACTGAATTTTTTATAACTCCATTTTAAATTTATTTATTTTTGTTGTTGGTTCATGATTTCTTACATTTTTTAATGGTTGCTGTCCCTTTCCTTTATCTCTTTGGACATTCTAAAAATACTTAGAGATAATTTTGAGATTCTTCTATTATTTGCACCCTACTGACAGTGAATTTATTTGACAATTAAGTGTGTTACCATCTTTCTTAGAGTGTTCTTTGTGTCCTTTGGAATTTTCATTTTCAGACACATTTTCAGTAGCTTTTCTTTTGCCCCCGCCCCACCCCCCCATCCCTCTGTTTAACCATCCTTATCTAAGCAGCTTTGTGGTTGCCTCCCCCTGGGCTCTGACTACCCAGGGGTCATGGCTCTTCCATCTCAGAGAGATAATGGGGAATTGGCAGATACTGTCACTAAAACAATGAGATATGTGTCCCCTTTCTTAGACCCTGAGGATTTCTTTGTTTCCTCCAACCACATGTGTACAAGCTTTATATAAAATCAAATAATTAGGCACTGGCTACAGTCTTTTTCAGCCTCCTTTCACAGGAAGTTCACTCTGCCAGGGACCCTGATTTCATTCAGTGAACTTGACTGAGATTTCTAGCAGCATATTCAATGTTCTCCTTCCTGTTCCCCTGTAGGCACTTAACTCCCAGCTTCCTTGATCTGCTTGAAGACCTATAGCTCAGCAGGGCCAGGGTTTCAAGACTACATAGCATTATATGTGTTTGTAATGTTTCTGGTTCACAGATATTTTTATATTATTTTTCAGCGTGCTATTTTAAATTCTATGTATTTAGTTTTTCAAATCTAACTTGAACTTGGACTGAAATCACAAAATGGTCATACCATAGAAGTGTCTTTCAAATCTGACCCCTTCTCTCCATATCCACTGCTACATCACATCTCAACAGTGCTATTGTAGCCGCCTTCCAACTGCTCTCCCTGTGCGTAAATATCTTCTATTCCCACCTAACCTCCAAGAGCTACTTGGAGTATTCTTTCTAAAACACAGTGTTTTGCTGCCTTAAACGTACTTGTAAGAAAAATCCAAATGTGTTAGCATGGACTACAAGTTCTTTCACTTTCTTGCCTTGGTTTTCACTGTCTTATCTTAGTTTCACTTCCAGTGAAACCTTCCTCTACCTCCATAAAATATTTGTTGCCCCCACTGAAATTTTTACTGTCCACAGTTCTTACATAATTCCTTTACCACTGTGACACTGTGTTGATCTGAAATCCTGCAGAATTTTTTTCCAACTGAAATCCTTCCCCCAGTTGGAAAAATGCCTCATCCTGGCTAAATATAACTCATTTCATAAAATTTTCTCTAAACTCCTCTAGCAATGTTAAGTGTTTCTTTCTCTCCATTCGTAGTATTTTTCATACCTTTAACATATTTGGCACACTGCATTCTAATTATCCTTTTACATATTTGCCTCCTGTAACATCTTTGCAAAGCAAATACGATTTTTCTTAACATGATGGAAAGTTTTAAATGAACAACAATTTTCTTTCCTCATAAATTTGATAAGGAAGTAAGTAGTCAGTTATTTTTACCTCCACGTTTACCTAGAAACCATTATAACTCAAAACACGGTGGAAAAGATTATTCTTTACTTTTGTAATGATGTCATAATTGAGGGTTGCATGCATGATCAAGAACTTGGCACCCAGGGACTTCCCTGTAGGTCCAGTGGTTAAGATTTCGCCTTCCAATGCAGGGCAATGATCACTGGGCAATGATCCCTGGTTGGGGAGCTAAGATCCCACATGCCCCATGGCCAAAAGACCAAAACATAAAACAGAAGCAATATTGTAACAAATTCAATAAAGACTTTAAAAAAGAACTTGGCACCCAATAGTCAGAGCAATAACTATCATTATGTCCTGAATGTAAAAGTAAAGCTATAAGCTTTCATGTGTGTATCAAATAGTAAAATCACACTCTAAGTTTTATTAGACAGGCATCAGCATACAGCTAAAGTTGACTATACAAGGAGTCCCAGCACATATGCACCATAAAGGTGCATTCAATACATAAAATTTACAACTCTACTTTGGTCATTTATTTGAACACTATTTATAGGTAAGCTATGATAAACCTAACCTAAGCATTTAATTAAGAATTATATTATTTTCTACCTTAGAATTTAAAAGCTATCAAAGGATAACCAACTCATTGATTTTTACAGAATGTCTTCTGTCTCCATAGTTAAATTTGCCAGAGTCTCAAAAGAATACAGTCAGTCATTCCATCTTTTGGAGCAATACTCCAAGTAGTTGGTAAGATAAGATGTGTTATCAGTGATGATAATGGTTATTCATTGAGTAATTCATTTATTTATTTAGCAAATACTTATTGAATGTTTAGTGCATGCCACAAAGTGCCCTAGGTTCTGGGGTAGGACAGTAAACAGAAGAGTTACAAACAAATCCCTGCCATCATGGAGCTGACCCTCTAGTGGGGCAGGGGAGGTGGCAAATGATGAATGAACAAATGGATATGTTACTACACAACAAAAAAAATAATAAGATGGTGATGAGCACTGTAGAGAAAAGTATAGCAAAGAAGTAGGTAAGGCAAGTCACAGAGGATTGGGGGGGATGATTTGGCATTTTAAATAGAAATGCCAGGAAGACCCTTACTGAGAAGGTGACATTATAGCAAAGTTGGAAGTCTTGGAGGGAACCAGTCATATGGATTTCTGGGGTAAGAGCGTCCAACAAAGGGAAGAGCAGTACAAAGACCTGCTTTATTTTAATGTTTCTAGCAATTATTATGATCTAATATACTATACTTTTCTTATTTATCTTATTATCTCCTTTCTCCACTAGAATAAAAATTCCACAGAGGCAGAAAATTGAATCTGTTGTTTCTTTTTTCACTGCTACGTCCCTAACGTCTAAAACAGTGCCTGGTATATGGCGGGCACATAGTAAACACACGATAAATATTTATTGAATGAATGAAGTGTGATATGTGTTATAATATCTGATATGTTCTCTATTTGATAAAACCTTAAATTTTTCTCATTTTCTCTTCATGCATCATCATCTTCTGCCTCACACTGCATCCAGAAAGGATCTTGGGGATTAGTCCTTGAACTCATTCTTTTCTTCTCGGCACTTACTCCCTAAGTAATCTCATCCGGTCCCATTATCTTAGATGCATGTATATATTCTTGACTCCCAATATGTATCTTCAGCTCCAGTCTCTCCCCCAGACTCCTAATTCATGTATCTGACCAACTACTTGACATTTTCATTTGGATGGCTAACAAACATCCCCAAGTTAGGATATCTATAATCAAACTCTTGATTCTTCTCACACATGATTCTCTACCAGTAAATAGGACCTCCTTTTCTCAGGTTTCCCCCAGCCAAATTGGCATCATCCTTGACTCCTCTTTCTTTCCTACCTTGCATCCAACATAACAGCACATAATGTTGCCTCTAATTTCAAAAATACTCCAAATCTGATGAGCTCCCAACATATCTACTTCTACCACCATAGTCCAAGCCACCAACATCATGCTCCTAGATTACTGTAAAAATGTCCTAACTGGTGCTCTGCTTTCACTCTTGAACCTGTAGAGTTCATCTCCTCACAAAAACTGGCGTAAAAATTTTTAAAACATAAATAAGGTCATGTCACTTCCATGCCGAAAACTCAACAATGGCTTCCTATCTCCCTTAAGGTAAAATCTAAATTCTTTACCATAGCCTACAAGACCTTGCATGACTGACCTTTTTCTCTCCTGACCCTTTGTCTCTTCTTGTCTCTTTTCTCCTTGATCCTCTGTTTCCTTCATGTTATCCTTCTAACTACTCCCAAAACACACAAAGTATGTTACTTACCTTAGGGGAACTTTCAGTTTCTTCTGCCTGGAATATGCCTCCACCATGAATTTTCATGACTTACTCTTAATTTATTCAAGTCTCTTCTTAAATATCACCTCTACAGAGAGGCGATCCCTGACTACCACATATTACAGTAACCTTTCTACCCCTATTTACAACCCTCAGTCACTGTCTCTTATTCCTTATTTGGCTTCACGACACCTATTAATATCTGGATTGTATGATTTGTTCACTCATTTATTGTCTGTATCCTCCTTTTAGAATGTCAGCTTCATGAGGGCGGTTAATTTGTATGCTTTATTCTTTGCTGTATCCCTACCATCTGAGTCCTTGGTACAAATATTCAATAAATATTTGCTGAAACGCTGACTATCACACATCCATTTCCACATGCTTCTTGACTCCAGTAAGAATAAGAAACTTAATATAACAGGTATCTTTACAAGTCAGATCCATGTTGGCTAAACAACACTCTTGTGCCATGTGCTGACTAGATAGGTATTGAGGATACAAAGATGAACCAAAAGAGTCCCCAGCTTCAAATAGCTTATAGCCCAGTGAAAAGGCAAACACATAGGCACATTATGACTTGTATATAGTCAGCTTTCTGTGATGGACAAGTCCTCTCTTGTTTGTGCAACTTGGGGCCAGGGACAGTGACTGTTTTTCCTCCACCAGTCAGAATGTGCTAAGAATTCTAATCTGAGAAGACACAATCCCATGTGAGGGCCAGGGAAGGAGTAGTCCATTTGAAAGTGGACGAAAGGTCGAAAGTGCTTCTTCTTGAAGACATGTACAAGCTTTCACTAGGATTTAAAAGATTTCCAATGAAATTTCATAGAGAGCACAAATACTAAGCAAAGGCTTGTGGAAGATGACAGCGTAAAATATGGCTTAACACCGAGGGCTGGAGCCATGGCTCATGGACTTGTTGCTTGTTTACATTTGCTAGGCGGCCCACACATGCTTTGAATTTGTACCTGAGACGTGTCCAAAGTATTAAGTGATTGGATCAGAATTCTACCCTGGATCACAATTCCACTGTCTCTGTGTGGGATGTCCAAACCAGAACCTGTTTCCTTGATGTTAATCTTTCTGTCCATCTAGTGATCTGTTCTTCCATCCAACCATCCTCTATCTAGCTACTATTTAGTCATTGTTTACTGGTGCAATCAGATACAGAGAAGCCCAGTGTAGTGAGGACACACTATATAGACAGATATTTACTAGATCTTGGGGATACCAAGATGAACAAGGCATAGAATTGGTGAATAAAATAGACACTATTCTTATACTCAAGGCACTCAGAGTCTAAAGAAGAAAGCAGACTAATAAGCACTTACGGTTCAATGCGGTAAGTGCTGATGATAAACATAGGGTGTTATGGGAGCACAAAGACAGGTCTCCTAACCCAGTCTGGAGATACAGGAAAGACATTTGAGAAGTAGGATGGCTAGAAATTGGAAGTTAGCCAGGGTGGAGATAGATATTACAGCAAGTAGAAGAAATCTATAAAGACCTAGAGTTAAGAGAGAATATATTCAGGAAATAAAAGTAGTCCACTGGAAAGAATGCTGACACTTCCTTTGTTAAGGCTTTGGGGTTTGTCAAAAAATCAAAAACATGGGCAAAATAGTGAGAATTAAAACTAAACTAGGCAGGTACTGTGAGTGGAGCTCTACTGCAGTGACTTGGAAGGCAGGTGCCATGCTCAATTTTTTAGCTTTGTTTCAATAGTTTCTTATGAGCTATTTTGAAATGAGTTCATATTTAGGGCTTACTAAACATCTGAGGTCATGCTAACATCTTGTCCTTAGCTCAAAGCAAAAGGTACCTAGAGAAGAACTTACCCTTTAGATTTGAAACTGAGAGGCATTATAAAAGGAATTTAATCTGTGTTTCTCATATATTTACTCCTAATCAAAATGTTGTTTAATAAAAGCTATTTAATTTTCCAGATTTATTAGCTGCTGGTAGGCTTTTTAGAGAAGACTCACTGATTTTGTAGGATCATGCAAGATTGAGTCAGGGATTTGCAGCTTTTTCCTGATCCTACCACAGACTCACTTCAGGCCTATCTTTAAACCTTCGTCCTGTATGAGGTCAAAGTCTTTTTTCTTACAAAGAGAACAACATTTGGAGCTTCTAGAAGTGCCTGCTCCATTGATATTAGGTATCAGTGATTTATTCAGAAAGTTGGACGTTCAGATTGCTCATGAATAGAGGTAACTTACAGAGTACGAGCTAAGTTCTAACCTGGAAAACTGAGCTAGCAGTAAAGGAACTCTCCAAAAATTCAACCAGCCCTAGGAGACGCATGTTATAATCTGACAAACAGATAAATTAGATAGTAGTTGGCCCCGGAATTTGTAATTGTTTGGCAGTTTTGACATCCAAGATTTCAAACCATAGTGAAAAGTCCCTGAGTACTGGGCTGGGGGCACAGTCTAAGGCTCAGTCTTGAAATCACAACAGGGCAACAGCAAAGACCAAACAAAATTCCAAACTTAAGGAATGAGGCAAAACTGGGAATGAGGAAAGTGATTTGGTAACAACATGGACATATACTAATATCCTCTAAAGAAACCAGATCCAAAGATTATTTATCAGTGAGGAAGATTTGGAGAGCAAAATGAGAAATTAATCACGGTAAGTGGGCAACCAGTTCCCAGGTCTGCTAATTTCTGCTTCTGGGGCAGTATATTAGTCAGGGTTCTCCAGAGAAAGAGAAACAACAGGCTATGTGTGTGGATGTATATATGTGTGTGTATACACATACATATGTGCGTATATATGTATGTCTGTGTGTATAGAGAGACAGAGAGAGACACAGGGAAGAGCTGCAAGAGTCTGCTGATGTAAATGTTAATCTCATCTAAAAAACACTTCCCAGAAACATCCAGAATTATGGTTAACCAACTATATGGGCACAATAGCCCAGTCAAATTGACACATAAAATTAATCATCATAGGCAGTGACTCAGATTTTAAGGGCCTTCTAAATAGTTAATGGGGACAAGGATAAAAACTTTAGAATCCATCTAATTGATTTTAAGGAAGTACTTTACCTTTCTAGTTGATGTAGCTTTATTATCAATAGACATAACAGGAATCATTTTGAAAAACCCCAGTGTATCACTCCCTAGTTCTAATCAACCACTAGTATACTTTCTCTCTCTCTATATTTTCCTATTGTGGATTTTCATATGAATTTAATCATATAATATGTGGTCTTTTGTGACTGGCTTCTTTCACTTAGCATTATGTTTCAAGGTTCATCAAAGTTGTAGCATACATCATTACTGCAGTCCTTTTTATGGCCAAATAATATTCCATTGTATAGATATACCAATTTTTGTTTATCCATTTGTCTGTTGATAGGCATTTGGGTTGTTTCTAAATTTGGTCATTAGAAATAATGCTGTCATAAACATTTGTGTACAAGTTTTTGCATGGACATGTTTTCATTCCTCTTGGGTTTATACCTAGGAGTAGAATTCCTGGGTCATATGGTAACTCTACATTTAATCATTTCAGGAGTTGCTAGACCATTTTTCAGTTTTTGCACCATTTTACATTCCCATCTACAGTGTATGAGGGCTCCAATTGCTCAGCAACATAACATTGCTATACTTATTACTTTACCATCTGTCATCATTTCCTTAGCCCATTACAGCTTTATTCCCATCCACTTCTTTGTAGTGTTTTTGGTAAACATATTACACATATATTGCATTTCTATATGTAATAGGCCCAACAATATGCTATATGCATATTATTTTATTACAATTGCTTTAAAATCAATTAAGATAAGAAAGGAGAAAAATATGCATTTATATTGTCTTTTATAATTACATGGTTATATTTACCAGTGCACTTTGTTTGTTCCTATGGATTTCAATTGTCATCATCTGGGATCATTTGTTTTCAAACTAAAGAATTTTCTTTATAATTACTTGCAAGGCAAGTCTGCTAGCAACATATTCAACATTGTTTTCCTTTATTTTGTTTTTATTTGTGATTAGTAACTTTGTTGGTTATAGGATTCTTGGTTGGCAGAATTTTTTCTTTGAGCACTTATCCCACTGCCTGTTGGCCTATGTTGTTTCTGCATAGAATTCAGCTGTTAATCTTATTGGGGTTCCCTTGTAAGTGACATGTCATTTATCTCCTGATTCTTTCAAGATATTCTCCTTGTCTTTGACTTTCAGCACTTTTACTATGATGTGTCTGTTTGTGGGTCTATTTGTGTTTATACTACTTAGAAGTTGTTAAGCTTCCTAAATGTGTAAATTATTGTTTTTCAGTAAATCTGGGACATGTTCAGCCATCAGTTCTTTTCAGTAGTATTTCTTCTTGCTCTCCTTCCTCTTCTTTTGGTAATCCCATTATGTGTGTGCTGGTATGTTTAATGATGTCTGACACTTCTCTTAGTGCCTGTTCATTTTTCTTCCTCCATTTTTTCTCCCTATTTTTTGGCTTCCATAATCTCTATTGATCTATCTTCATGTCTAATAATTCTCTCTTCTGCCAGTTCAAATCTACTGGTGAGACCCTCTAGTGGATTTTTATTTCAGTTATTGTAATACTTTTCAACTCCAAAATTTCCATTGGTTCTATTTTTAAATTTCTATCCCTTTATTAATAGTCTCTATTTGATTTGCCATCTTATCATACCTTCTTCCTTCACTCCTTTAATCATGTTTATTTTTAGTTCAGTGAGCATATGTATAATGGCTGCATTGACATTTTTCTGTTTAATCTGACATCTAGTAGCTCTCACAGTTTTTGTTGCCTCCTTTTCCCCCCAGTGTCTGAGTCATACTTACTTTCCTGTTTCTTTGCACGCCTTGTAAATTTTGTTGGAAACTGGACATTTTAGATAATGTTGTAATTGTAGGTATGGTCCCCCACTCTGGGACATAATAGTGTTACTTGTTTGTGTAGTCATGGAATGTATTATTTTAGAGAGATCTATTCTCCTCACTCCCACACACACAGTGTTAAGCCTCTACTATAGCTTCTCTGAGTGTCACAGCTTTGATTATGCCCACAGTAACCCTGTAATGACAGCAGTATGGGTAGGGCCCTCATACAGTCTTTCCTTAAACACACTTAGCTATTAAACTTCACTAATTACAGGCTAAGGTTGCTTCATTGTTTTCAACAATACCCTGGAGCATAACTTAACACACACACACACACACACACACACAAACACACACATTGTGAAACAATAACCACAAAAAAACTAATCCAAAATTTTACAATATTGAACATGTCAAAGGACAAGATATAATTCACCTGTTTTTTTGTAATGCTGTTTAAACCCTCCAGATCCTGCATTCATCACACAGAAATGTGTAGGCAAATAGATTACAGCAAAGATTACTTAGATCCATACCTTCTAATGAAAAAACAACAACACTGAGAAACCTATTTACTATACAATGAATAACAACTTGGTATTCTCCATCCAGTGCCTAACAATAATTTCTCTCCATTCCTCCTTTTACTGTTGCTGTTCTTCATGACCATTATTGCTACTTCTTGTGACCTATATGCTGCGTCCTACACCCTAACTTTCCTGGTAATTAGAATTGGAAACTGGAGAACATCATATAAGTGATGTTTGACCCAGGAGAACACCAGGGCCATTTCATCACTTAGTGCATTAAGTGCATAGCCTGAAGGAGGAGTCATGGGAATCCATCTTTCACATTCAGAATACTCTCAAACAGAAAAGAAAATTTTACCAGCAAATATTAGTTAATCCCTGAAGTGATCCCATTGCGGGAGGAGAATGCAGATGATGGTGCTGTGTGCAGCTGTTTTACACGTACTCCTTTATCCTGTCTCTACGTCCCAGGTATAGAGAATCTTTAGATTCTTCCATCTCTCTGTCAACTGAATTCAGTCTCTAGTTACAGCCCCACTGCTTCCTATCTGCTTCTTTTCCTCATTTGTTTGAATTAACTGTCCCTCAACACCTGTTTTGCCCTGGAATGTTGTGCTTCAGGTTTTACTTAGCTTCATGTGAATACTATCAGTCTCTGATAATAGTAGTAATTGCATCTAATATTTATTAAGATCATATTATCATACTGAATCCTGTTTCTAACACTATGTGGTAGGAACTATTATTACCTCATTTTCACAAAAGGAAATGGAGGCTTATATAGCTTAAATCACTTCTCCAGTGTCACGGACCGTCAAGTGACAAAGTAGGAATTTGAAGACAGGTCTATATAACCTGGGAGCCTCATTCTCTTAACAAATATTAATACTTAATCTAGTTATTCCACCTTCTCACCTGTTCCTGCTTTCAGGTCTTAAAGCATCAACCCAGGTTGCAATCCTCTGCCTTCCACCATCTTTCTCTCCCCCACTTATTTATGATTGACATTCAGAAGAATACTTTTCAAAAATTTGACTAGGAGTCAAATAAGGGAATATGCAGTGCCTGGAGGAGGAAGTGGAATGTAGAAGGATTTTCTTCAATTCTTCTAATATGTTTCCAAGCTGAGGAAAGAGTACCAGGATAGTGGGGAGAGACCGAAGATACAGGAAGAATATAATTGATGGAGCAAGTTACCTCTTCCTACAAAAATTATAATTCTGTGGTTCTGGGAATGACTAGAGAGTTCTTGTTTGAGCTGTTCCAATATGAAACCAGCTGCAGGCCCATTAGCATGGCATTTTGATGAAACAAATTTTTAAGAAAAATATATAAAGCAAGCTATTTAAAGATGGCTTATTTGAAATGATGCCAACATTAACTTAATAGCAATTTTAAATGGTAAAAAAGTGAAAGATTTTAAGGATTTTTAGAACTATTATTGTACTTACTATAATACATTGCTTTGCCAAAAATATTCTTGAAACTGAGCAATTCAAGAAGCTATTTTGGAACTAATTGCAAGGATTTTCTATTACAAGTTTCATTTTCTTTTTTTTTTCCATTAAAATCTCAAGTAAATACATAGCCAAACATAGAATATAACTTATCAGAAGACACATCTCACAATATAATAAAACCTTAGATGAGACTTTGGCACACAAAGTGAATTTAATTCCATTATTGAGGATTCTTTCATTTCTTTCTTTAAAGTAAGATCTCAAATCTCATTTATTTTGTGAATAACATTCAACTGACAGTGACAAAGCTGTCCATTCACTAGACTAACAGATCAGATATTTTTCTTTGGTCTTTCAAATCAGTCAGATAGCTAGTTAACCTTTTAACCTCCTTTTTCTTTACTAAACAAAGCAAATCCAACAGCCAGTCATGTCATATAGTGTCAGGAGTTATACCAGGAACTATTACCTTCTCCATATCTTTTGCTCCCTCCTCTTCATCTTTAACCAGTCAGCAGTTCACAATTGCATTTTCTTGCAAGCTAATGGTCCTGTCACGCTCAAGGACTAGATTTTCTGGGGACAATAAAAATAAAAAATTGCTTTAGATTATCTTTCAGGAAAAATAGAGAATACATAAATACAGTATTTTGCATACAATTTCAAGGGGATAAAAATCCATCTGCAGTTTATCCATGAATCTTCTATGTGTCATTTAAGAATTCTTATTACAGAAGGTTCTTCTGACTTACTCTGTAGCCCCTTTTATGTTGACAGTCCAGAATGAGAAAACAGAGGAAAAAAAGGAAGGCAATTAACAATGATAAAATAACGTATCTCTGATAACTGAAGGATATGAGCTCCTAGAGTGAAAGGGGCAATTAATGTCAAGCAAAGGGAAGGAAAATGCCTGAAACTAGGAGACATCATCAAGTAATTTCAGGGTACTAAGGAAAAGGGGAAAACCGTAAAAGCTTCCTCTAGCAGTCAGTATGCTTTGAACCGGAGGAGAAAAATTCTCACTCAAACCTGCTTAAATAATAAGCGAACTAACTATCTTACTAAATAAAAGATTGAGGATTGTATAGAAGTAGAGTGGGTTCCAGTAATAGTATCAAAAGTTCGACTGAGGTCATCAAGGACCCCAGTTCCATCTGCCTCCTCCTTCTTCCTTCGGATCTCCCTAAATTTGGTTTCCTTAATGTTCACAAGGTAGTTGACAGTAGCAAGGAAGGCTACAAATTTTATAGTTCACATTCAGAAGGAGAGTGAGAACCCTCTCTACCAATATACTCTAAGTCCTTTCCTTCAGTTTGCTGAGGTTATTAATGTCACATGCCCATTTCTGGGCCTATATTGGCAGATAGAGAATACCATTTGCTGATTGTCTTAAAGTAACCAGGATACTCTTATGAAACTGGGGATGGGGTAAATACCAGAACAAATTTTGGGTGAATGGATGTTGGATAGGCAGCAACATCTGTTGCAATTTCAGGTGAAAAAAGAGGTAACATTAGAGGATGAGGAGTCTGAATGGTTTTGGATTTCTCAACAAGAACAGTGAAAGATAAAACAGACTAGAATAACACTTTCAAAATGGTTAAAAATAATTTCTCGTGTAAAAGTCTATCCTCATTCTATCTTGGTTGAAAAAGCTATGATACAGTATATAATTTTTCAATATTTGAAGTCTGAAAAGTTTATCTCCTAGGTATTATTTTCAGAAAATTTTTAAAGAATGAACTCCACCAAAGTAAAAGGTACACCAAGAATGAGGGAGAAATGAGATTCAAGAAACAGTGAATCCATATCAAAATATCAAAGGCATTTTTACAGAACTAGAACAAGGAATTTCAAAATTTGTATGGGAACAATAAAGTCCCCAAATAGCCAAAACAATCTTGAGAAAGAAAAACAGAGCTGGAGGAATCATGCTCCCCAACTTCAGACTACACTACAAAGCTACAGTAATCAAAACAGTATGGTAATGGCACAAAACCAGAAATAAAGATCAATGGAACAGGAGAGAAAGCCCAGAAATAAACCCATGCACCTATGGTCACGTAATCTATGACAAAGGAGGCAAGAATATACAGTGGAGAAAAGACAGTCTCTTCAATGACTGTTGATGGGAAAACTGAACAGCTATAAGTAAAAGAATGAACTTAGAACATTCTCTAATACCATATACAAAAATAAACTGAAAATGGATTAAAGACCTAAATGGGAGACCAGATACTATAAAACTCCTAGAGGAAAACATAGGCAGAATACTCTTTGACATAAATCGCAGCAATATTTTTTTGGATTCATCTCCTAGAGTAATGGAAATAAAAGCAAAAATAAACAAATGGGAGATAATTAAACTTAAAAGCTTTTGCACATCAAAGGAAACCATAAACAAAATGAAAAGACAACCTATAGAATGGGAGAAAATATTTGCAAATGATGTAACTGACAAGGGGTTCATATCCAAAATATACAAACAGCGCATGCAGCTCAATATCCAAAAACCAAACAACCCAATCAAAAAATGGGCAGAAGACCTAAATAGAAATTTCTGCAAAGAAGACATACAGATGGCCAACAGGCACATGAAAAGATGCTCAGCATCACGAATTAATAGAGAAATGTAAATGAAAACTACAGTGAGGTATCACCTCACAATGGTCAGAATGGCAATCATCAAAAAATCTACAAATAACAAATGCTGAAGAGAGTTTGGAGAAAAGGGAACCCTCTTACACTGTTGGTGGGAATGTACATTGGTGCAGCCCCTATGGAAAACAGTACGGAGCGTCCTTAAAAAATTAAAACTACCATATGACCAGCATATATCCAGAGAAAACCATAATTCAAAAAAATACATACACCCCAATGCTCATAGCAACACTGTTTACAATAGCAAAGACACGGAAGCAACCTAAATGTCCATTGACAGATGAATGGGTAAAGATGTGGAACAGATATACAATGGAATGTTAGTCATAAAAAGAATGAAATAATGCCATTTGCAGCAATGTGGATGGATCTAAAGATTATCATACTAAGTGAAGTAAGTCCGACAAAGACAAATATCATGTGATATCACTTATATGAGGAATCTAAAAAAATGATACAAATGAACTTATATACAAAACAGAAATAAATTCATAGACATAAAAAACAAACTTATGGTTACCAAAAGGAAAAGGCAGGGAGGGATAATTTAGGAATTTGGGAGTAACACATACATACTACTATACATAAAATAGATAACCAACAAGGTCCTACTGTATAGCACAGGGAACTATACTCAATATCTTGTAATAACCTGTATGGGAAAAAGAATCTGAAAATAATAGATATATGTATATGTATAACTGAATCACTTTGCCATACACCTGAAACTAACACAACACTGTAAATCAACTACACTTCAATAAAAAGTTTGTTTGGGGGGGAAAAAAAAGAAACAGTGAATTCATATTGGACAGACCCAAAAGAAGTTTCCAGAACAACAAATGTGCAAAAGGCCTAAAGAGTAACCAGTCCAAATTAGAAGAGGAGACTCTCAGGCCCCCAAAAGGAAGACTCTAGGAAAATAAGAGGAATAAAAAATTGCTGGATGAAATTTATCTTATGGAAGAGGAATCTAGAGATTTTACATTGCATAAAGAAAGAGTAAAAAGCATATGCGTAAGTAAAAAATGAAGATAGAAATTCTTACCTCCGGGAAAAATGGAAAGTTGTATAAAAGAGGAAATACAGTCACAGTACATTACCTGGTTCTGCAGGGAATACATTTTATGGAATGACAAATAAGAAACAGATATTACTGGTGTCTCTGAGTGAGACCAATAAATAGCTCCTTCTCTTTCCTACCTGGAGTATAAGAAAATTGAGAAAGACCTGCAGATTGGAGGCCAGAATATCACTATTACTACTTGTAAATGAGGAAGATATAGCTTAGGGAAGAGCAAAATGACCCTTCTAACTAAATCACAGGCAAGCTTGCCCACCCACCCATAGCAACTCATAGCAAATACCATCAAACAAAAACTTGTTTACATAGTAATTTTACACTATGACAAATGAACCCAGTAGATCAATGAAGTACTGATGTTAATTTATTAAAGTAAAATGCCAATATCAGTGATGAAAACATTAATTAGTTATTTATATTTTGAAATAACTATATAAATATAATACTGGTTTTATTTTGTCTTTGGTTTGCCAATTTTGAATACTCTTGTGGTTGATTTTGAATGCTGGAGAGCTGGAGCAGGACAGTGGTTGGTGACTATTTCCTGACTCTCCTGTGGGAAGGAAAACCTGAGGGTTTACAGGAGGAGGAAGCAACAAGGCCATGCCTCAAAGAGGAAAGAGAGAGAGGTGAAAATGCAGTATGTCTAGAGCTAGATACCATGTACCTGTTCTTATTGATGAGCTTTTACCTCAGAGATTCTAACTGGAGAGATAAGACACATTTATTTTGTTCATCTTGATGGCTGACACAGGCTCTGTGATTGATTCAGCTGTTACTACTGGTATTGCTTGTAAATGCAGCAAAATCTCATTAATTTTTTTTTTTTTTTTTTTTTTTTTTTTGTGGTATGCGGGCCTCCCTCCGCTGTGGCCTCTCCCGTTGCGGAGCACAGGCTCCGGACGCGCAGGCCCAGCGGCCATGGCTCACGGGCCCAGCCGCTCCGCGGCATGTGGGATCCTCCCGGACCGGGGCGCGAACCCGGTTCCCCTGCATCGGCAGGCGGACGCGCAACCACTGCGCCACCAGGGAAGCCC
>NC_041234.1:115377387-115399027 GCF_002837175.3 Physeter macrocephalus
CCGAGGCGGCGGCCCCCCGGCCCATGGCTCACGGGCCCAGCCGCTCCGCGGCATGTGGGATCCTCCCGGACCGGGGCGCGAACCCGGTTCCCCTGCATCGGCAGGCGGACGCGCAACCACTGCGCCACCAGGGAAGCCCCAAATCTCATTAATTTTGATCTAACTGATTTCTGTATTTACAAAACTAAAACTGTGAGGCTTTGGCCAGGAAAAGAACATTGGCAGTGCTCAAGTGGCAGTGCTTGATTATTAGTAGATATCAGGAGAGACCCATTGGTCAGCACCATTCAATCTTGCTGTTTGTGGTAATGTCTGCGTGCTATGCAGAATCCTGTCCTGCACTCCCATCCTACATTGTGTGTGTGTGTGTGTGTGTGTGTGTGTGTGTGTCCATTCAATCTTGCTGTTTGTGGTAATGTCTGCGTGCTATGCAGAATCCTGTCCTGCACTCCCATCCTACATTGTGTGTGTGTGTGTGTGTGTGTGTGTGTGTGTGTGTGTGTGAGAGAGAGAGAGAGAGAGCGAGTAGAGGAAGAGAGAGAGAGAGAGAAAATAGATATGATTGAAATAAACCATAAGCAGCTTTGGTGATAACTACATACAGTACTGTGACAGAAAAAAAGAAAAGTGAGGTCTTAAAAAAGGTAGAAGTTCTCTTTACAGAATTTCATGGTGTATTTACTAAAAAAACAACAAAATATATAGTTACTCCATATATTTTACATGTGAAAATGCCTATAGAGAAGCATCTTTGAAGGAATCTGTCCTTAACTAACTGCAACCCTCTTTCTTCTTTTCTCTCTGATGTGGCCTCTCCAAGCTTTTACAGATAATTTTGGCCCATGAAGGCAGAAGATGGCAAGGCAAAATGGCTTTCCTTTACTCCTTTGGGAGTACTAAGGTATTCCCAAACTCTGAAAACTCATGGGTTCTATGGCAGAGTCTATTTCCATTCAATTTAATTGAAGAAACTTTTGATACTCTGCCTTTTCTAGTTACAGAATATTCACTGAATCCAGTGCTAGACATTAAAGTGTTTTATTTTCAATATCCTAGTTTATTAGTTAATTCAATAAGTATTTACTACTCTCCTGATATGTGTCAGGCACAGTTCTAGGCACAGTGAACACAGAGATGAAAAAAAAACAAAGTCCTTGCCTTCCTGGAGTTTACATTTCAACCAGAGAACCTGAAAAGAAAAGGAGTGTTCAATACCCTTTACCAGTCTTTTGTTTCATAATTTGCCGGTCATTTATTATGACTCAGTCCAGTTTCATGTTTTCTAACAGCATTTTCAGATATAATTTACATACCATACAATTCACCCATTTAAAGTGTACCATTCAATGGTTTTTAGTATATGTACAGAGTTGTGTAACAGTCACTACAGTCAACTTACAAACATTTTCATCATCCTGAAATGAAACCTCATACACTTTATCAGTCATCCATCTACCTCCCTCCATAATCCCAGGCCTAGGCAACCACTCATTATTTTCTGTCTCTATGGATTTGTCTATTAGGACCATTTCATATAAATAGAATTCTACAATGTGTGCTTCTTTCACTTAGCATGATGTTTTCCAGGTTCATCCATATTGTAGCATGTATCAGTA
Organism: Physeter macrocephalus; assembly: GCF_002837175.3. Lineage (NCBI taxonomy): Eukaryota > Metazoa > Chordata > Mammalia > Artiodactyla > Physeteridae > Physeter > Physeter macrocephalus. Next base: position 115,379,004 of record NC_041234.1, read on the forward strand.
CTTCATTACTTTTTAAAGCTGAATTATATTCCATTATATGGATAGAACACAGTTTATTCGTCCATTCACCAATTGCTGGACAGTTAAGCTCTTTCCACTTCTGGCTATTATGAATAATGCTGCTACGAACACTCATGTTTACATATTGTATAGACATATATTTTTATTTCTCTTGGGTATACAGAGTAGAATGCTGGGTCATACAGCAACTCTATGTTTAACTTTTTGGGGAACTGTCAGAATCCAGTCTCACTTGAAATTCCAATCATATATCCTTTTCAAATATCCTCCTTTCTCCCAGGACCGGCTAAACTGTGGCTCTGTTAACTTGGAGTCAAGGAGAGAAATATCTCCAGGCTCGTTCTGGTTCAGTCTAATGTCAGAGGCCCTGATAAGGGCCAAGGATTCCTGTGCCCCAGGTTTCCCACCCTCTGTGTTGCCTGAAGTCACAGTAACCATTGGGGTCTTTGGAGGTCACTGAGGGCTCAGGGGCCTGGAATGAGGGGTGGCCCCATTTTCTTCATCCCTGAAAGCAGCCCTATAGCTCTTCACAGTCCCCCCCCCCAGGCATGGGATACTCCAGTGAACCTCCCCCTTCAGAAGTTTCAGGAAAGAAGCAAGTATTAATCTCTACATACGGGCACTCTCAAACTTCAAGGATGTGTATCCAGCAACCTCTTCTTCTCCCCAAGAACAAGAGAAGAAGAGGGCTGTATACAAAACAATCTCAAGAAGGAAGAACAGAGCTGGAGGAATTACACTCCCTGACTTCAGACTATACTACAAAGCTACAGTAATCATGGTTTTGGCACAAACAGATGCATAGAAAAATGGGACAGAATCGGGATTTCTGTGGTGGTGCAGTGGTTAAGAATCCACCTGCCAATGCAGGGGACATGGGTTCGAGCCCTGGTCCAGGAAGATCTCACATGCCGCAGAGCAACTAAACCCGTGTGCCACAACTGCGGACCCTGCGCTCTGGAGCCAGCAAACCACAACTACTGAGCCCACGTGCCACCACTACTGAAGCCCACATGTGTAGAGTCCATGGTCTGCAACAAGAGAAACCACTGCAATGAGGAGCCCGCGCACCACAATGAAGAGTAGCCCCTGCTCACTGCAACAAGAGAAAGCCCACATGCAGCAATGAAGACCCAACCAAGAAAGAAAAGAAAGAAAGAAAGGAAAGAAAGAAAGAAAAGAAAGAAAAATGGGACAGAACAGATCATCCAGAAATGAACCCATGCACTCAGGGTCAATTAATCTACCACAAAGGAGGCAAGAATATACAGTGGAGAGAAGACAGTCTCTTCAGTAAGTAGTTCTAGGAAAACTGGACAGCTATATGTAAAAGAATGAAATTAGAACATTATCTAACACCATACACAAAAATAAATTGAAAATGGGATAAAGACCTAAATGGAAGACCAGATACTATAAAACTCCTAGAGGGGAACATAGGCAGAACACTCTTTTACACAAATTGCAGCAATATTTTTTTGGATCTGTTTCCGAAAGTAAAGCAAATAAAAGCAAAAATAAACAAATGAGACCTAATTAAACTTAAAAGCTTTTGCACAGCAAAGGAAACCATCAACAAAACAAAAAGGCAACCTACTGAATGGGAGAAAATATTTGCAAATGATATTACTGATATGGGATTAATATCCAACATATATGAACAACTCATACAACTCAACAGCAAACAAACAACCTGATTAAAAGATGGGCAGAAGAACTAAACAGACGGGCAGAAGAACTAAACAGACATTTTTCCAAAGAGGAAATGCAGATGGCCAACAGGCACATGAAAAGATGCTTAACATCACTAATCGTCAGGGAAATGCAAATCAAAACTACAGTGAGATGTCCCGTCACACCTGTCAGAATGGCTATCATCAAAAAGACGACAAATAAAATTGGACAGCTACATGTAAAAGAATGAAATTAGAACACTCCCTAACACCATACACAAAAATAAACTCAAAATGGATTAAAGACCTAAATGTAAGGCCAGACAGTATAAAACTCTTAGAGGAAAACATAGACAGAACACTCTATGGCATAAATAACAGCAATATCCTTTTTTGACCCACCTCCTAGAGAAATGGAAATAAGAACAAAAATAAACAAATGGGACCTAATGAAACTTAAAAGCTTTTGCACAGCAAAGGAAACCATAAACAAGGCGAAAAGACAACCCACAGAATGGGAGAAAATATTTGCAAATGAAGATACTGACAAAGGATTAATCTCCAAAATATACAAGCATCTCATGCAGCTCAATATCAAAAAAAACCAAACAACCCACTCCAACGATGGGCAGAAGACCTAAATAGACATTTCTCCAAAGAAGATATACAGATTGCCAACAAACACATGAAAGGATGCTCAACATCCCTAATCATTAGAGAAATGCAAATCAAAACTACAATGAGGTATCACCACACAACGGTCAGAATGGCCATCATCCAAAAATCTACAAACAATAAATGCTGGAGAGGGTGTGGAGAAAAGGGAACCCTCTTGCACTGTTGGTGGGAATGTAAATTGATACAGCCAGCCATCATCAAAAAATCTAGAAACAATAAATGCTGGAGAGGGTGTGGAGAAAAGGAAACACTCTTGCACTGTTGGTGGGAATGTAAATTGATACAGCCACTATGGAGAACAGTATGGAGGTTCCTTAAAAAACTACAAATAGAACTACCATACGACGCAGCAATCCCACGACTGGGCATATACCGTGAGGAAACCATAATTCAAAAAGAGTCATGTAACACAATGTTCATTGCAGCTCTATTTTCAACAGCCAGGACATGGAAGCAACCTAAGTGTCCATCAACAGATGAATGGATAAAGAAGATGTGGCACATATATACAATGGAATATTACTCAGCCATAAAAAGAAACGAAATTGAGTTATTTGTAGTGAGGTGGATGGACCTAGAGTCTGTCAAACAGAGTGAAGTAAGTCAGAAGGAGAAAAACAAATACCGTATGCTACGAACTGAGAGAGTGGCATGGACATATATACACTACCAAATGTAAAATAGATGGCTAGTGGGAAGCAGCCGCATAGAACAGGGAGATCAGCTCGGTGGTTTGTGTTCACCTAGAGGGGTGGGATAGGGAGGGAGGGAGGGAGACGCAAGAGGGAGGGGATATGTGTATACATATAGCTGATTCACTTTGTTATAAAGCAGAAACTAACACACCATTGTAAAGCAATTATACTCCAATAAAGATGCTAAAAAAAAAAGAATGAAATTTTGCCATTTGCAGCAACATGGATGGACTTGGAGGGTATTATGCTAAGTCAAATAAGTTAGAGAAAGACAAATAATGTATGATATCTCTTATATGTGGAATCTAAAAAATACAACACACTAGTGAATATAACAAAAAGCACCAGATATAGAGAAGCAGACACAGATATAGAGAAGAAACTAGTGGTTACCAGTCCAGGTAGGGGAGGAGCAAGCTAGGGGTAGGGGATTAACAGCTACAAACTATTGGGTGTAAGACAGGCTACAAGGATGTATTGTACAACATGGGAAATATAGCCAATAGTTTGTAATAACTGTAAATGGAGTGTAACCTTTAAAAAATTATATAAAATACTAGAAGGAAAAAAAGTCTCACACTTTTACCAATATTTTCAGAGAGAGAAAGTTAGTTTTATCCTCACTTTACTAATAAAACCTATCTGAGGAGCAGAGAGGACAAATGTTTTTGTCCAAGGCCGAATTCCAAGGAGGTAGAATCTGACTCACTGTAATGTAATGGTAATAACCACACTGTACAGTCAAGTATTCGGCCTACTCTTCTCTGGTGTTTCTCTAGCGTTGTGAAGTTTCTCTCTGTGCAGCTCATTCCTCTCCAATACTCTACCTACAAATTCTAGCCACTTTGGATTCCTCAAACCCTGATAGCTGTCTCAACTCAGCAAAGCCCCCAGAACTCTGCTTGGTTTCCCTCTTCTGCACTGCAACCTTGAACATGCCTTTAGGAGACAGGGTGTGCAAACTATAGGGCTCATCTTGTTTGATTCCCCTTTCTCAGAAATCACAGTCCTGCACTACCAGTTGTGCAATGTCTTAAAATCACTTATTCATTTATTTTTCTCTGGTTTTCCAGTTTTTATGACAGAAGGGCAATGCCTATATCAATTAGCACTTCATGGATGGAAGTGTAAATTCTGACATCCTATACTTTTTTAAAAATTCTACTTTAGATTTTATAGATTTTTTTTCTTAACATGACATTGCTAATTTGCGGATATGTTTTTTTTTCCTGTAATTCATGTTACTAGTGAATACTAGAATTTATTACAATAAATGTATGGTCATAGTGAGAATTATGTAAAATTTGTTAACTTTTGGTATATTTACTCAACATTATTTGCATTTTCACACAATATAAATATTTTCATAAAGATTATGTTATGTATACACTGATGTGTATAAAACTGATGGCTAATAAGAGCCTGCAGTATAAAACAACAACAACAACAAAAAAAACTAATACTATCTTTGGGTTATTTGTATGGAAATATGTTAATATAAATGTTTCAGACATTACATGAAATTTCTAAAAATCTTATATGTTCTGGTATAATGTTATAAGTCATAATTCTAGTTATTACTTTAAAATGTATATCTCAGAATTAACTAAATTTCCTTGTCAATTGCATTATTATGAACTTTCATCAAATCTTTAACCGTGGACATTTTTAAGTCTTTTGTCATTTACAGACAGTTCTGGGTGTACTCTGACGCTTTTGCAAAAATGTTTCTATAAAAGGGCTTCATCTTCAAGAAATTCATGGAAAAGACTGACAAGTACAGGTTTCTGGTAACTGATTATACTGCTGAACTGAATGAATAAGCATTTTCAGAACTCTAAGGGAAAACTGATGAATTCATAAAAGTGCTAACAAGAGATCAAGATGAAAAAAAATTAATTACATGGGACTGAGTGAACTGATCAGGATGATTATAATTTTTGTGACTTTCTGTTTGAATAAAAAATAATCCCACAAGGACTCAGAGGCAAAAAATATACAAATCAATTTTCACTGCAAAGTAAAGGATCTGTTACAGTGGAGGATTACTGGACTGAATGTCAATATTATGACATGGTATGAGTGTGTTTTGTGTTTGCTAATTGCAATCATTGTTGCTTTTGTTGTGGTCATCCATTTACAATGCTTGGTGTCAGTTTATTTATCTCTTGTAAAAATAAAATACAGTGTGTGCGTGTGAGTTGTGAAAAAAAGAAAAAAGCTGCAAAGTGCTCCACGTGCCTGTCTCTGACAGTGCCCCATGCCTTCCTCTCTGGGCTGTAAAGGTGGATGAATCAGTTCTTAGCATAAATCATTAAGAAACAATTAATGAAAGTGCTCAGATATGACTAATGCTTTCTAAATAACATTCAACCAACACAGACTCTACCTCCATAATCTCTTGTTACGAATATCTGGTTCAAATATTATAGTGGTAGAATGTTATTCTTCACAACTAATATAAGCACATTCCCTCCTAGGGACTATAAAGCAATGAAATAAAAACTGCATTAGGTGCCTGGCACTAGTAGGCATTCAAATATCTATTCAAAGAATAAAAAAGAAACACTGGTCCCAGTCCAGCCCTATGAAAAGCTGGTCATTTAAATTTATCACACTTTCCATATGCATCCATTTTTCTCATCTTAAGATGGAGAAAATAAAGTCTGCCATCATCTTCATCTCTCAAAGGTGTCATGAGATTGAGATCATATATGAAGTATTTTATCTCAATATATAGATCTAAGCTATTGCTTTTTTCTTTTCCATTATGGTTTATTATAAGATATTAAATATAGTTTCCTGTGCTATACAGTAGGTCCTTATCTATTTTGTATATAGTAGTTTGTATCTGTTAATCCTAAACCCCTAATTTATCCCCCCTCCTTTCCCCTTTGGTAACTATAAGTTTGTTTTCTATGTCTGTGAGTCTGTTTCTGTTTTGTAAATAAGTTCATTTGTATCATATTTTAAACTCCACACATAAGTGATATCAAATGATATTTGTCTTTCTTTGACTTCATTCACTTAGTATAATAATCTCGAGGTCCATCCATGTTGCTGCAAATGGTATTATTTCATTCTTTTTAATGGCTGAGTAATATTCCATTGTATATATATACCACATCTTCTTTGTCCATTCCTCTGTTGATGGACATTTAGGTTGCTTCCCTGTCTTGGCAACTGTAAACAGTGTTGCTGTGAACATTGGGGTGCATGTATAGTTTCAAATTAGAGTTTTCTCTGAATATACACCCAGGAGTGAGATTGCTAGATTATATGGTAACTCTATTTTTAATTTTTTGAGGAACCTCATACTGTTTTCCATAGTGGCTGCATCAATTTACATTCCCACCAACAGCGTAGGATGGTTCCTTTTCCTAAGGTATTATTTATATATGTATTTTCCATTAAGGCTCACATAGGTAAGGTGAGTTATCATCAGTGTGTTACACAGGGCATTGATGGAAATGGGAGCTGGCAGTGCTCAGGTCTTGGAGTTAAGCAGGGGGACCAAGGCCAGGTAGGCCGTAGGTAAGGCAGGGAAGTGTGTGTGGGAAGCCTGAGAAGGAACAACTAGAGGGAAGCAGCATTCAGAGATCAGGAGGTCTCACCAAGTGAATGGGAACTAGTCAGCACTGGGAAGAGGGTAAAAGGCAAAGGACTCATCAAAGGTCGGCCACAGCAGGCAGGAGACTGGCAATCAGTGAGAGCGAGCTAGTCCTGGTACAGGAGTTAGTTGCACTTGCCCTGATTTACCATGTCTGTGCCAGAATTCCATTGAGCTTTGCTCCGTAAGGTTTTGCTGACACGTGGAGCTGAAGGTTGAAGTCAAGAGAGAAGTGGTCACCACCCAATCAGCCCATGCTGCTTGTAGCTGTTGCCATGTTACAGATGTGTGTTCATGGCCCCATCTGCTGCTAACAGTGAGTCATTCTTGCGAATAAAATAAATATCAATACATTTACATGCATCATATACCTTATACAAATCCTATGAGTGGTGTTACAAAAAATAACATTTGGGAAGTAAAACAAATGCGTAAGTTGGCAATTTCTACACGTGATTCTGGTAGTGCTGTTAATCTTGCTGGGAGATATGACTGTTACCTTATTCAAATACTATCTACTAATGTTCACCCACGTTCATTCAGTGTTTGGATATCCGTCATAGACTGTAGTTCTCTGTAATACCACTAAACGTAATATTTATTAATTATTAAATAAATTTGTTTCCTATATCCATAATCGTGAAAAAAGAGTAGGAAGAATGTTGGCAGTATTTTAAGAAAAAAAAAAGAATATGTTAAAGGTTGAATAATAGCCAATCGTATGTCTGTATACAAGTTTCTGAAATATGTGACTATTGAAGGCCATATTTGTTGCTATTCTAGGTTCTCTGCTTACTAGTAGAGCCAATTTAAGCATCTTTGCTAATCTGTTTCCTAATCTCAAAAATAAAGATAATATTATCCTTTATAGGATCACTGTGTAGATCAAATAAGATAATGCATGTAAAGCAACGTTTACCATAGAGCTAGCTATCCACAAAACTTAATTTTATTATTAATGTTCCTGATATATGTACAAGGCACTACATAGCTTTGGATAAATTAATTTCATTATTTTGTAACGAACATCTTTGTGCCTGAGGGAAGGGAGGTGAATTAAGTGAGATAGGGCCAAATCCATAAGAACCTTGTTTACCATATTGAAGAATTACTGACTTGCTCGTGAGGCTGAGTTATTTTTCATATATCCATATACATCACTCTGATACTGTTTAGAAGTACCTTTAACCTTTAAATTAATTCGCAGACAAACCAAATGTACATCAACTTGTTAACTGACATCTTTTCAAGCTAAAAAATTCTCATTTAGTAACATGTTTTTTTTCTTAACATCTTTATTGGAGTGTAATTGCTTTACAATGTTGTGTTACTTTCTGCTGTATAACAAAGTTAATCAGCTATATGTATACCTATATCCCCATATCCCCTCCCTCTTGTGTCTCCCTCCCTCCCACCCTCCCTGTCACACACCTCTAGGTGGTCACAAAGCACTGAGCTGATCTCGTTGTTCTATGTGGCTGCTTCCCACTAGCTATCTATTTTACATTTGGTAGTGTATATATGTCCATGCCACTCTCTCACTTCGTCCCAGCTTACCCTTCCCCCTCCCCATATACTCAAGTCCATTCTCTACGTCTGCATCTTTATTCCTGTCCTGCCCCTAGATTCTTCAGGACCCTATATATATATATATATATATTTTTAGATTCCGTATATATGTGTTAGCATACGGTATTTGTTTTTCTCTTTCTGACTTACTTCACTGTGTATGACAGTCTCTAAGTCCATCCACATCACTACAAATAACTCAATTTCGTTTGTTTTTATGGCTGAGTAATACTCCATTATATATGTGACACATCTTCTTTACCCATTCATCTGTTGATGGACACTTAGGTTGCTTCCATGTCCTGGCTATTGAAAATAGAGCTGCAATGAACATTGTGTTACATGAGTCTTTTTGAATTATGGTTTCCTCAGGGTATATGCCCAGTAGTGGGATTGATGGGTCGTGTGATAGTTCTACTTTTAGGTTTTTAAGGAACCTCCATACTGTTCTCCATAGTGGCTGTATCAATTTACATTCCCACCAGCAGTGCAAGAGGGTTCCCGTTTATCCATACCCTTTCCAGCATTTATTGTTTGTAGATTTTTGGATGATGGCCATTCTGACCGGATTGGTTTTTTTTTGTTTTTTTTTTTTTTTTTTTGCGGTATGCGGGCCTCTCACTGTTGTGGCCTCTTCCTTTGCGGAGCACAGACTCTGAACGTGCAGGCTCAGCGGCCATGGCTCACGGGCCCAGCCACTCCGCGGCATGTGGGACCTTCCCAGACCAGGGCACGAACCCGTGTCCCCTACATCGGCAGGCGGACTCTCAACCACAGCACCACCAGGGAAGCCCTGCTTTTTTTAATATGGATCTGCATGAGCTGCTTGTAAATTTTGGAGATTAATCCTTTGTCAGTTGCTTCATTTGCAAATATTTTCTCCCATTCTGAGGGTTGTCTTTTCGTCTTGTTTATGGTTTCCTTTGCTATGCAAAAGCTTTTAAGTTTCATTAGGTCCCATTTGTTTATTTTTCTTATTTCCATTCTCTAGGAGGTGGGTCAAAAAGGATCTTGCTGTGATTTATATCAGAGAGTCCTGCCTATGTTTTCCTCTAAGAGTTTTGTAGTGCCTAGCCTTACATTTAGGTCTTTAATCCATTTAGAGTTTATTTTTGTGTATGGTGGTAGGGAGTGTTCTAATTTCATTCTTTTACATGTACCTGTCCAGTTTTCCCAGCACCACTTTTTGAACGGGCTGTCTTTTCTGCATTTTATATTCTTGCCTCCTTTACCAAAAATAAGGTGACAATATATGTGTGGGTTTATCTATGGGCTTTCTCTCCTGTTCCATTGATTTATATTTCTGTTTTTGTGCCAGTACCATACTGTCTTGATTACTGTAGCTTTGTAGTATAGTCTGAAGTCAGGGAGTCTGATTTTCCAGCTCCGTTTTTTTCCCTCAAGACTGCTTTGGCTATTCGGGTTCTTTTGTGTTTCCATAGAAGTTGTGAAATTTTTTGTTCTCCTTCTGTGAAAAATGCCATGGGTACTTTGATAGGGATTACATTGAACCTGTTGATTGCTCTGGGTAGTATAGTCATTTTCACAATGTTGATTCTTCCAATCCAAGAACATGGTATATCTCTCCATCTGTTTGCATCACCTTTAACTGCTTTCATCAGTGTCTTATAGTTTTCTGCATACAGGTCTTTTGTCTGGGTCGGTAGGTTTATTCCTAGGTATTTTATTCTTTTTGTTGTAATGGTAAATGGCAGTGTTTCCTTAATTTCTGCATACAGGTCTTTTGTCTGCGTAGGTAGGTTTATTCTTAGGTATTTTATTCTTTTTGTTGTAATGGTAAATGGGAGTGTTTCCTTAATTTCTCAGATTTTTCACATATTTCAACATTAGTGCATAGGAATGCAAGAGATTTCTGTGCATTAATTCTGTATGCTACTACTTTAACAAATGCATTGATTAGCTCTAGAAGTTTTCTGGTAGCATCTTTAGGATTCTCTATGTATAGTATCATGTCATCTGCAAAGAGTGACAGCTTTACTTCTTTTCTGATTTGGATTCCTTTTATTTCTTTTTTTTCTCTGAATGCTGTGGCTAAAAAGTCCAAAACTATGTTGAATAATAATGGTGAGAGTGGAAAACCTTGTCTTGTTCCTTATCTTAGAGGAAATGCTTTCAGTATATTGGCCTGTAGTTTTCTTTCTTTGTGACATCTTTGTCTGGTTTTGGTATCAGGGTGATGTTGGCCTTGTAGAATGAGTTTGGGAGTGTTCCTCCCTCTGCTATATTTTGGCAGAGTTTGAGAAGTATAGCTGTTAGCTCTTCTCTAAATGTTTGCTAGAATTCGCCCATGAAGCCATCTGGTCCTGGGCTTTTGTTTGTTGAAAGAGTTTTAATCACACTCTCAATTTCTGTGCTTGTGATTGGTCTGTTTATATTTTCTGTTTCTTCCGGGTTCAGTCTTGGAAGGTTGTGCTTTTCTAAGAATTTGTCCGTTTCCTCCAGATTGTCCATTTTATTGGAATACAGTTGCTTGTAGTAATCTCTCCTGATCCTTTGTATTTCTCCAGTGTCAGTTGTTACTTCTCCTTTTTCATTTCTAGTTTTATTGATTTGAGTCTTTTTTTTTCTTGATGAGTCTGGCTAATGGTTGATCAATTTTGTTTACCTTCTCAAAGACCCAGCTTTTACTTTTATTGATCTTTGCTATTGTTTCCTTCATTTCTTTTTCATTTATTTGTGATCTGATCTTTATGATTTCTTTCCTTCTGCTAACTTTGGGGATTTTTGCACTTCTTTCTCTACCTGATGTAGGTGTAACGTTAGTTTGTTTATTTGAGTTGTTTCTTGAGGTAGGATTGTATTGCTAGAAACTTCCCTCTTAGAACTGCTTTTGCTGCATCCTACAGGTTTTGGTTCATCGTATTTTCATTGTCATTTGTTTCTAGGTAGTTTTTGATTTCCTCTTTGATTTCTTCAGTGATCTCTTGGTTATTTAGTAGTGTATTCTTTAGCCTCCTTTTCTGTTTCTTCCGGGTTCAGTCTTGGAAGGTTGTGCTTTTCTAAGAATTTGTCCGTTTCCTCCAGATTGTCCATTTTATTGGAATACAGTTGCTTGTAGTAATCTCTCCTGATCCTTTGTATTTCTCCAGTGTCAGTTGTTACTTCTCCTTTTTCATTTCTAGTTTTATTGATTTGAGTCTTTTTTTTTCTTGATGAGTCTGGCTAATGGTTGATCAATTTTGTTTACCTTCTCAAAGACCCAGCTTTTACTTTTATTGATCTTTGCTATTGTTTCCTTCATTTCTTTTTCATTTATTTGTGATCTGATCTTTATGATTTCTTTCCTTCTGCTAACTTTGGGGATTTTTGCACTTCTTTCTCTACCTGATGTAGGTGTAACGTTAGTTTGTTTATTTGAGTTGTTTCTTGAGGTAGGATTGTATTGCTAGAAACTTCCCTCTTAGAACTGCTTTTGCTGCATCCTACAGGTTTTGGTTCATCGTATTTTCATTGTCATTTGTTTCTAGGTAGTTTTTGATTTCCTCTTTGATTTCTTCAGTGATCTCTTGGTTATTTAGTAGTGTATTCTTTAGCCTCCGTGTGTGTATTTTTTACAGATTTTTTTCCTGTAATTGATATATATTCTCATAGCATTGTGGTCAGAAAAGGCACTTGATAACATTTCAATTTTCTTAAATTTACCAAGGCTTGAGTTGTGGCCCAAGATATGATCTATCCTGGAGAATGTTCCATGAGCACTTGAGTAGAAAGTGTATTCTGCTGTTTTTGGATGGAATGCCCTATGAATATCAATTAATTGCATCTTGTTTAATGTATCATTTAAAGCTTGTGTTTCCTTATTTATTTTCTGCTTGGGTGATCTGTCCATTGGTGAAAGTGGGTGTTAAAGTCCCCTACCATGATTTTGTTACTGTCGATTTCCCCTTTTATGGCTGTTAGCATTTGCCTTATGTATTGAGGTGCTCCTATGTTGGGTGTATATATATTTACAATTGTTATATCTTCTTCTTGGTTTGCTCCCTTGATCATTATGTAGTGTCCGTCCTTGTCTCATGTAATAGTCTTTATTTTAAAGTCTATTTTGTCTGATATGAGAATTGCCTCTCCAGCTTTCTCTTGATTTCCATTTGCATGGCATATCTTTTTCCATTCCCTCCCTTTCAGTTTGTTTGTGTCCCTAGGTCTGAAGTGGGTCTCTTGTAGAAGGCATATATATGGGTATTGTTTTTGGATCAATTCAGTCAGTCTACGTCTTTTGGTTGGAGCATTTAATCGATTTACATTTAAGGTAGTTATTGATATGTATGTTCCTATTAGCATTTTCTTAATCGTTTTGGGTTTGTTCTTGTAGGTCTTTTCCTTCTCTGGTGTTTCCTGCCTAGAGAAGTTCCTTTAGCATTTGTTGGAAAGCTGGTTTGGTGGTGCTGAATTCTCTTAGCTTTCACTTGTCTGTAATGGTTTTAATTTCTCTGTCGAATCTGAATGAGATCCTTGCTGGGTACAGTAATCTTGGGTGTAGTTTTCTCCCCTTCATCACTTTCAATATGTCTTGCCACTCCCTTCTGGCTTGCAGAGTTTCTGCTGAAAGGTCAGCTCTTAACCTTTTGGGGATTCCCTTGTATGTTTTTTGCTGTTTTTCCCTTGCTCCGGGGCACGAACCCGTGTCCCTTGCATCAGCAGGCGGATTCTCAACCACTGCACCACCAGGGAAGCCCTCCCTTGCCGCTTTTAATATTTTTTCTTTGTATTTAATTTTTGATAGTTTGATTAATATGTGTCTTGGCATGATTATCCTTGCATTTATCCTGTATGGGTCTCTGTGCTTTCTGGACTTGATTGCCTATTTCATTTCCCATATTAGGGAAGTTTTCAACTATAATCTCTTCAAATAGTTTCTCATTCCCTTTCTTTTCTTCTTCTGGGACCCCTATAATTCAAATGTTGGTGTTTTTAATGTTTAATGTTGTCCCAGAGGTCTCTGAGACTGTCCTCAATTCTTTTCATTCTTTTTCTTTATTCTGCTCTGTGGTAGTTATTTCTACTATTTTATCTTCCCGGTCACTTATCCGTTCTTCTGCCTCAATTACTTTGCTATTGATTCATTCTAGAGAATTTTTAATTTCATTTATTGTGTTGTTCATCACTGCTTGTTTCCTCTTTAGTTCTTCTAGGTCCTTGTTAAATGTTTCTTGTATTTTCTCCATTCTGTTTCCAAGATTTTGGGTCATCTTTACTATCATTATTCTGAATTCTTTTTCAGGTAGACTAGTTCCTCTTCATTTGTTTGGTCTGATGGGTTTCTGCCTTGCTCCTTCATACTCAATTCTTTTCATTCTTTTTCTTTATTCTGCTCTGTGGTAGTTATTTCTACTATTTTATCTTCCCGGTCACTTATCCGTTCTTCTGCCTCAATTACTTTGCTATTGATTCATTCTAGAGAATTGTCTTCTTATTTTGCTTAACTTACTGTGTTTGGGGTCTCCTTTCCGCAGGCTGCAGGTTCGTAGTTCCTGTTGTCTTTGGTGTCTGCCCCCAGTGGCTAAGGTTTGTTCAGTGGGTTGTGGAGGCTTCCTGCCGAAGGGGACTGGTGACTGTGTTCTGGTGGATGAGGCTGGATCTTGTCTTTCTGGTGGGAAGGACTGCGTCTGGTGGTGTGTTTTGGAGTGTCTGTGACCTTATTATAATTTTAGGCAGGCTCTCTGCTAATGGGTGGGATTGTGTTCCTGTCTTGCTAGTTGTTTGGCATAGGGTGTCCAGCACTGTGGCTTGCTGGTCTTTGAGTGGAGCTGGGTCTTAGTGTTGAGATCGAGATCTCTGGGTGAGCTTTCGCCATTTGATATTACGTGGAGCCAGGACGTCTCTGGTGGAAAAATGTCCTGAACTTGTCTCTCCCACCTCAGAGGCACGGGCCTGACATCCAGCCAGAGCACCAAAGACCCTGTCAACCACACACCATGTGTTCTTTTAACAGCACTCTTAAGTAACGTCCTGATTGTGTGGGGTACAATGGTGAGGGTAAGCAGCTGTGGCAGGGCAGCAGGGTGAGCAGCCATAGAATATTTTATGGTTTTATCTTCCTGTATTCATTTTTTTTCTTCAAAATATTCTTTTTCTAAAACTTTCACATTTTCTCTTAATTTTTCTCTTCAGTAGTTTGTATATGCTGTTGATATTCTGAGTGGCTTATCTGTTTTGAAATTGCATGTTGCTCTTTTACAGGGTAGCCATTGATTTTTATATTTTTGTTCTACAACTAACCACTTTATTGATCTTTTTAGTTTCAATAGCTTGTTTGTTAATCCTATTTATTATTACAGGCAAACATATCATTTATAAACACTGATACTTTCTTTTCTACCCTTCTAATTATTCTACCTCTGAACTGTGTTCCATTTCTTATTATTTTGTCTAATTCATTCTGAAATATACAAAGTAGTAATGACATGACTACCGTTTTCTTCCTGGATTTAATAAGAATGCCACTAGCATTTCCTCAGTAAGTGTCATACTGACTATTGGTTTGAGAGGTACTCTGATACCTGTTTTATAAGAAGTATTTTTTGAATTAAACCAAAAAATGCAAATAGTATACAAATATATAGCAGGGAAACTGAAAAACTCTGGTAATACCACCCCCAGAGAAAAATATTTCGGTGCAGACTATGCATATTTTGTGAAAATTGATTTTTAACTTAATACTCTTGGAGATTTTTACCTATAACTACATATATATCTACATCATTCTTTCAAATTTTTCTATATTATTGCATTCTATGGATATAACATATTACTTAGTAACCAGTTCATGGCTATTTTGGTTATACTAATATTTAGTTATCACAAACAGTGCTGCAATGAACATCCTTGTATATTTAGTTTTTACACATGTATATAGTGCTTTTTTGGGGTACACTGAGGCAAAGAATGTGAATAGATTTTTAAGTTTTAGTAATGCAACTTTGTTAATAATTTTAAAAAGTAATACTTCTCAAATTCTGCATTTTCTAAGTCTTGTAGTGTTGAGGTTCCTTACATACTGACTTAATTGAATTCATTGCTTCTGGTGGATATCAGACACTACCTTGAAAAAAACAACTGTAGCTCAGTTATAGGTTAAAACTTTAATGCAAATGGAGAGAATATTCTTTAACCATGATGTTTGTTTTTGAGAGAGAGAGAGATTTTCAAAATCTGAAAACTTTCCTCTATAGATGAAGAACAAACCTGGGATCTAAGCATAGAGATTTACTATCAAATGTAGTGTAAAGAAGACAGAATATGACATAAAGTAAGTTCCTATCGTACAAAAATGGGGAAAAAAAAAACTTGCCAATGCTGTGAGGAACATGGAAAGAGCCAAAAAGGAAGGGACTCTGTTGAATGTAGTATATGCATCATTGAAATAGTGTTTATTTCCCCCATCCCCTAAACCCTGGCCTTGTGTTTTAGTGGAAGTGGTGGGTGAATAGAGGGGGACAAAGTAGTATAATAATAATTTTTAAAAGACAGGGAAAAGCTGTAAGTGTATGATTTTTTTTTAAAAAAATCTTTTCCCCTCGGGAACTATGGAAGAAATAGCTTCACAGCTTCCCAATACAAAGCTGGAGTGGCTGTAATAGAGGAGGAAGGGTGATTTCATGTACTTAGTAAAAGAGGGTCTGGAAAGGTCCCCTCCTCAATTTTCCCACAGTTTTCACCAGATGTAAAAGAGGTCCAGAGGATCCCATGAGACAGACCCTGCATAGAGAGTAGAAGGTATGTAATAATTGAGTGCGTATGACTCTCTGGGATCAAGATGGTAAAGGTCATGAGTGTACATTACAGAGGTTCCAGGGTGGATATCCCAAAGCTAAAGTCTAGATGGAGGATACCAGTGAGTATCAGGATCAGCCACATCAACAAGAACCAAGATGGGAAGACTAGTAAGCAAGAATTGGCTGATTTTCCTAGAAATCCTTGTACATTTCTCTATCAAGAGAAAACCCTGTGTTATATTAATTGCAGACACTGCAGCAGCAGATGAAGAAAAAAACATATGCCCCCAAACCAGGAGCAGTTAGCTCTATCTTAACCAGAGGTTAGTAGAGAAAGATAACTCTTGATCCAGAAGTTCTCCTCTGGTGCTTCCATAATGCTATATAAATTTTCCCTTGTCCAGACACCATTCACAGAAACAGGAAGAGGAAGTGGAATAAACTTGGAAAGTTTGACCATTTAACTACAAAGGACCTAAGCTCACCTGAAACAGTAGTTTGTAAACCTTGGGGGATGTTCAGTTACTTAGAATGTGTAAATTTAATGTATGTTCCCAGAGGCTGCCACTCCTGAGATGGCTTAAGAGTTCAGAGCAAGTAGCACATGAGTGGTCATGTGTAAATTTTTACCATGTTCAAAACGTATTTCCAGGGACTTCCCTGATGGTCCAGTGGTTAAGACTCTGCACTTCCACTGCAGGGGGCATGGGTTCCATCCTGATCAGGGAACTAAGATCCCTCATGCCATGGCCAAAATAAATAAATAAATAAAAGTATTTCCAAATTGACCTCCAAAAGGTTGTGTCAATTTCATTCCTCTAGGAAAATGTGCAAGTGCTTCCTTCCTTCCACACTGAAACTGGAAGGGGAGGGAAAATGGTGGTGGGGGGAGTCTACTAACTCCCAAATCGATGCAAAAAGTGAAAAGTGCAGCTAATTAGCTTGTGACACACTGAGGTTGTACTCAACAATTCAAAGTTCCACAAACTGATTTACAAGGTAATGCATTTCAAGTGCTATGGCTCACTTAAAATCTATGAATTCACTAAAAACTATTGAAATTAATAACAACCTAGTTTGCTACTTTCCCTAGTGACAAATAACTGCAGTCAATGATGTGAAATTTCTGAAAATGTTTAATTTTGGTTAAAAAAAAGGAAAACTCTGCCTTTGTTATTTGTTTCCCCTTTTGAAACATTAATTAACAATACTCTCTTTTGCATTGACTGCATTTAAATGGGTGAGTATTAAAAATACACTCAATATTCTCCAGGATAGATCATACCTTGGGTCACAATTAAGCCTTTGTAAATTTAAGAAAATTGAAATTGTATCATGTATCTTTTCCGACCACAATGCTGTGAGATTAGGTATCAATTACAGGAAAAAAATCTGTAAAAAATACAAACACATGGAGGCCAAACAATACATTTCTAAATAATCAAGAGATCACTGAAGAAATCAAAGAGAAAATCAAAAACTACCTAGAAACAAATAACAATGAAAACAAGACCCCAAACCTATGGAATGCAGCAAAAGCAGTTCTAAAAGGGAGGTTTATAGCAATATAATCCTACCTCAAGAAGCAAGAAACATCTCAACATCTCAAATGAACAACATAATCTTACACCTAAATCAATTAGAGAAAGAAGAAAAAAATAACCCAAAGTTAGCAGAAGGAAAGAAATCACAAAGAAAGATCAGATCACAAATAAATGAAAAAGAAGGAAACAGTAGCAAAGATCAACAAAACTAAAAGCTGGTTCTTTGAGAAGATAAACAAAATTGATAAACCATTACCAGACTCATCAAGAAAAATAGAAGACTGAGATCATTAGAATTAGAAATGAGAAAGGAGAAGTAACAACTGACACTGCAAAAATACAAAGGATCAGGAGAGATTACTACAAGCAACTCTATGCCAATAAAATGGACAACCTGGAAGAAATGGACAAATTCTTAGAAAAGCACAACCTTCAAAGACTGAACCAGGAAGAAATAGAAAACATAAACAGACCAATCACAAGCACAGAAATTGAGACTGTGATTAAAACTCTTCCAACAAACAAAAGCTCAGGACCAGATGGCTTCACGGGCGAATTCTATCAAAAACTTAAAGAGCTATCACCTATCCTTCTCAAACTCTGCCAAAATATAGCAGAGGGAGGAACACTCCCAAACTCATTCTACGAGGCCACCATCACCCTGATACCAAAACCAGACAAAGACGTCACAAAGAAAGAAAACTACAGGCCAATATCACTGATGAACATAGATGCAAAAATCCTCAACAAAATACTAGCAAACAGAATCCAACAGCACATTAAAAGGATCATACACCATGATCAAGTGGGGTTTATCCCAGGAATGCAAGGATTCTTCAATATATGCAAATCAATCAATGTGATACACCATATTAACAAATTGAAGGAGAAAAATTATATGATCATCTCAATAGATGCAGAAAAAGTTTTTGACAAAATTCAACACCGATTTATGATAAAAATGCTCCAGAAAGTAGGCATAGAGGGAATTTACCTCAACATAATAAAGGCCATATATGACAAACCCACAGCCAACATCATTCTCAATTGTGAAAAACTGAAAGCATTTCCTCTAAGATCAGGAACAAGACAAGCTTGTCCACTCTCACACTGTTATTCAACATAGTTCTAGAAGTTTTAGCCTTAGCAATCAGAGAAGAAAAAGAGAGAAAAGGAATCCAAATCGGAAAAGAAGTAAAGCTTTCACTGTTTGCAGATGACATGATACTACACATAGAGAATCCTAAAGATGCTATCAGAAAACTACTAGAGCTATTCAATGAATTTGGTAAACTAGTAGGATACATAATTAATGCATAGAAAGCTCTTGCATTCCTATACACCAATGATGAAAAATCTGAAAGAGAAATTAAGGAAACACTCCCATTTACCACTGCAATGAAAAGAAAAAAAAAAACCTCCTGGGAATAAAGCTACCTAAGCAAACAAAGACCTGTATGCAGAAAAATATAAGACACTGATGAAAGAAATTAAAGATGATGCAAACAGTTGGAGAGATATACCATGCTCTTGGATTGGAAGGACCATCATTGTGAAAATGACTCTACTACACAAAGCAATCTACAGATTCAATGCAATCCCTATCAAACTACCAATGGCATTTTTCACAGAATGAGAACAAAAAATTTCACAATTTAAAAACATGACTGTTAAGAATGCATGCTGATCTTGAGAACGAAAAATGGAGCTGGAGGAATCAGGCTCCCTGACTTCAGATTATACTACAAGGCTACAGTAATCAAGACAGTATGGTACTGGCACAAAAACAGAAATATAGATCAATGGAACAGGATAGAAAGCCCAATAAACCCACGCACCTATGGTCACCTTATTTTTGATAAAGGAGGCAAGAATGTACAATGGAGAAAAGACAGCCTCTTCAATAAGTGGTGCTGGGAAAACTGGACAGCTACATGTAAAAGAATGAAATTAGAACACTCCCTACCACCATACACAAAAATAAGCTCAAAGTGGATTAGAGACCTAAGTATAAGGCCAGACACTATTAAACTCAGAGAAAAACATAGGCAGACCACTCTATTGATTAATCTCCAAGATTTACAAGTAGCTCATGCAGCTCAATATCAAAAAACAAACAACCCACTCCAAAAATGAGAAGACCTAAATAGACACTTCTCCAAAGAAGATATACAGATTGCCAAGAAACACATGAAAGGATGTTCAACATCCCTAATCATTAGAGAAATGCAAATCAAAACTACAGTGAGGTGTCACCTCACACCAGTCACAATGGCCATAATCCAAAAATCTAAAAACAATAAATGCTGGAGAGGGTGTGGAGAAAAGGGAACGCTCTTGCACTGTTGGTGGGAATGTAAACTGATACAGCCACTACGCAGAACAGTATGGAGGTTCCTTAAAGAACTACAAATAGAACTACCATACGACCCAGCAATCCCACTACTGGGCATATACCCTGAGGAAACCATAATTCAAAAAGAGTCATGTAACACAAT
>NC_041234.1:115399349-115400211 GCF_002837175.3 Physeter macrocephalus
GGTGGATGGACCTAGAGTCTGTCATACAGAGTGAAGTAAGTCAGAAAGAGAAAAACAAATATTGTATGCTAACACATATGTATGGAATCAAAAAAAAAAAAAAGTTCTGAAGAACCTAAGGGCAGGACAGGAATAAAGACGCAGACGTAGAGAATGGACTTGAGGACACGGGGAGGAGGAAGGGTAAAGCTGGGACGAAGTGAGAGAGTGGCATGAATATACATACATTACCAAATGTAAAATTGATAGCTAGTGGGAAGAAGCCGCATAGAACAGGGAGATCAGCTCAATGCTTTGTGACCACCTAGAGGGGTGGGATAGGGAGGATGGGAGGGAGAGGCAAGAGGGCGGGGATATGGGGTTGTATGTATATATATAGCTGATTCACTTTGTTATAAAGCAGAAACTAACACATCATTGTAAAGCAATTATACTCCAATAAAGATGTTTAAAAAAAATTCACTCAAAATGTTCAAAGCATTTTCTTTATTTATTTATTTCAATTTTATTTTCCTCAGAGAATCTTTGTGTATATCATGCTGCATATATTTTATATGTAACAATGCATCATTCACGACATGACATACACGTCTTTAAAATGCAAGTAATAGAAGCAAATGACATTAAAGAATCTTTAGCTGCTAAAAATCCAAATTTGGTTTTTTTTTTTCCTTTAGGATTTTCATGCACCAAACTAAAATAGGCCTAAGATCAAGAATGGTAATTAAAAAGTAATAGGAGGACTTCCCTGGTGGTTCAGTGGTTAAGAATACTCCTGCCAATGCAGGGGACACGGGTTCGAGCCCTGGTCCGGGAAGATCCCACATGCTGCGGAACAACTAAGCCCGTGCGCCACAACTAA